>NW_023412364.1:0-1908 GCF_903995425.1 Onychomys torridus
AGATAAGGAAGAACAAGATGAGAAGGAAGGAGATGGGAGAGGAGGTAATTGGAAAAGAACTAGATGGATGGAAGCCTAGATGGGCAGAACTGAGATGAGAGAATTAAGATAGAATTTATAGGTGAAAGAAGATAAATGCAGAAATGAATCAGGTAAGAAAGATGCTAGGTAAGAGTTGAAGAATAAGAGTTTAGACAATGAAACTGACTCAGAAGAATAAGGTGTATGGAATAAAAAGTTTATTGTATGTAGACTCATTTCTGTCATGAAAGATTAAATTCCCACTGGTATATACTTTTTTTCTGGAACCCTGGGGATGGGGCTATTGAGAGCTGGACCCACATAGTCCCTGAACACGTCTTCCAGATTACCTGGTTGTTTTTTTCAAGAAATTTCTTTATGAAATTTTCTTTGACTGATGTGTCTATTTCTTCTATTGTATCCCTAGTGCCTGATATTCCTTCTTCTATTTCTCTAATTTATTGGTGAACTTGGTTCTGTACTTCCTGTTTTTAGTCCTAAATTTTTCATTTGTGTAATAACCTCAGTTTCTGTTTTCTTTAATGTTTCTGTTTTCACTTGTTGTCTTGAACAGTTATATTTGTTTCCTTCAACTATTTGTTTGGTTTTTTTTCTTGGCTTCAATTGATTTCTTATTTCTTTACTCCAATTGTTTGTGCCTTCATAAATTTATGTAAGAGATTTAGTCATTTCTTTTTAAGAACCTCTATCATTTGGGTTGAATTTTGAGACCATAAGATGTTGAGATACTTAGGCTATGAGTCATCTTTCATGGAGAACTAGCTGCATAAATGGAGTAGAAGTAACCAAAGAGAGAGATGAATAGGAAGTTGTGGTGAGATAGAAATCTAAGCCCTTTGAAAATGAAGCCCCATGTGTCTGACGCAGAAATAGTAGATTTGATTGTTGTCCTGCGGGGTTTCAATCTTCCCGTTTTCTTTCCTCACTATGTCTCAATTCCTCTTTGGAATGAACATGGGTTTTCTCTGTCATTTGTATGTTGGGAAGATTTAACATGTTCTTTGATTTTATAAGATGACACAGTCAAGAATTGGTCTTGAGAGTCAAAAGAAATTTTGTGTATTTGAACAGTGTAGGGGCTGTTGCAGACTATGAGCATCATTGAAATGATTAAATGCATTTTTTCATGGATGATCCTGAACCTAAAATGACTTGGGTCAGAATCTAGTCAACTGAATGTAAAGCTCCCTGATAGCATGAGGTATTTGAACATGTTTCTCTCCTTGGTGACTTTTTTTGGGTAGCTAGTGGATCCTTCAGGGGGAGGAAACCCTCTGGATGAAATATGTCATTGGTGGTTGTCATGCCCTCAACCATTTCCTTTTCTGTGTTTCTACTAAATTGTGGTTGAAATGAATCAGCCAGCTTCCTTCTTGGGCTGACTTTCTTTTGGTTGCTAGTGGATACTTCAGGAGGAGGAACCTGGACACTTTGCTCAGCCTGGAAGGATGGGACTGGAGTTGCCTGTAACTGAATCCTCTATGTTTAAATGAATCACCAAGGGAATCTTGGCCCTGGAGGAGATGGGAATGGAGGGGAGGGGTGGGGAGAAGTTGGGTGGTGTAGGGAAGGGGAAGATAGTGGCACCCATGGCTGATATATAAAATTAAAACACAAATATAATAAATTAAAAAAAAAACAAAAAAGGAAATATCTCATTGGTGGTTGTATGGCCTCAACCCATTTCTTTTCTGTATTTCTACTAAACTGTGGGTGAAATGAATCAACCTACTTCCTTCTTGGGCCGTCATGACTTCACCACAAACGAGTCAGCATAGTGTCACTAAATCAGATAAGGTACAATTGAAAAAATTGATAGCCAATGCTAAGCCATTTGCTACCCTGATTTTTTTTTAATTTTGTAGC
>NW_023412365.1:0-15473 GCF_903995425.1 Onychomys torridus
TGAGAAGGGAGTTTTCCCAGGGAAGGATTTCTAAAGACGAAAACCGGAACAAGACCTTCCGTATCTACTCAAGAAAGCAAAGTGTGGTATGTTCTGTCAAGTTAAGTCATTTAGTCATAACAAGGAGATGGTCACAGCTCTATACTTCATGGGGGTTGCCCCTGAAACAGTGTTTCCGGGAACTTGTCTTCTAGGGACTAAAGCTAAAGGGTACCAAGATGGATGCCCATCATAAAATGGAGTTTCTGTAGCCACCACAACACTAAATGCTCAAACCGCAACATGGGAGCACAATGAAAGGAGGAATTGGGCAATGCTGCCCAAGCTGTCAATCTTGTGTATAAGGTGGAATTAATAACACCTGCATCCAGAGGTCACAGATAGTCATTATCATGGTGTACATGAAACTGCACATGTGTCTCTTGATCTCTGTGTGTAGTATGTCCTTCTGGATGATGTTCTGCAGCAGCATGCATTACAGAATTTTGATTCTCTCCCATTGTGTTCAGGTCCTGGATTAATTGAATGAGTAGTTTTAATAATATGCAGTTTCTTGGCTTTTGCCTAGAATTTTCCCTTTGTACCAGTAAAAAGTATGCACATCACTCTCTGACTGTGGACAAATAGAAGCATGATCTTCCCTTCAGCAGCATGAGGTGGCATTGATTAGTAAGGAGCAGAGCACCTGTGGGAGAGGGCTATTAAAAGTGAAACTAACAGTGAAAACAGAGAAAGCCATTGTGGCAGTTTGAGTGTAGTTGGTCCCCTTAAGCTCATAGAGAATGGCGCTATTAGGACGTGTGGCTTTGTTGGAGTAGGTGTAGCATTGTTGGAGGAAGTGTCACTGTAGAGGTAGGCTTTTGCAGAGTCTCATATATACTCAAGCGATGCCCAGTATCTCAGACCATATCCTGTTGCCTGCAATTCATGATGTAGACACTTGGCTACTTCTCCGGCACCATGTCTGCTTGCATTCCCTGTGTCCCACCATAATGATAGTGGACTATATGTAAATCCACCCTAATAAAGTGCTGTAACTTGATAAGAATTGCCGAGGTCACAGTGTCTCTTCACAGCAATAGAAACCCTGACTAAGACAGCAATCAACATCAGGGCCTTTATATTGGTTAGAAAGATGGGCTGCAGGTTTTAAGCAGGTTCATCACTGGGCTTTGGTGTAGTGAGTGTGTGTGTGTGTGTGTGTGTGTGTGTGTGTGTGTGTGTGTGTGTGTGTTGTGTGCATTTGCATGCTACTAGGTTGAAATCTGTGGCATGGCCTCTATCCTCTCAGTTCCTTTGTTCTTATAATTTGTTCTGAATGGAACTTGTTGTGGGATGTTCTGCATGCCAATGTGTTGCTCTGATTGGCTAAAATAAATAAAGTGCTGATTTGGCCAGTAGCCAGGCAGGAAGGATAGGGTAGGCAGGACAAGGAAGAGGAGAATGGTGGGAACAGGAAGGCAGAGGAGGGTGAAACTGCCAGCCACTACCATGACAAGTTGTAAAATACTGGTACGCCACAAGCCATGTGGCAAAGTATAGATTAATAAAAAAATGGGTTAATTTAAGATAGAAGAAGTAGATACCAAGAAGCCTGCCATGGCCATACTGTTTGTAAACAATGTAAGTTTCTGTATGGTTATTTGGTTGGTTCTGAGCACCTATAGGCCTGGCGGGTGACAGAGATTTGTCCTGACTGTGGGCCAGGCAGGAAATCTCTAACTACAAATGGCACCCAACGTGTTGGCAAGTATTTCCACCTAAAACCAGAGTAATAAGATTCTAAAACAGAGCTGAAAATAGCTTCCTAGTTGTCTCTCTCAAGTTAGCGGCAGCCTGCTGGTTTGAGCTACTATAGCGGGCTCCTGGCGTGTGGCTCTGACCTGACCTGCAGTGTGGCGGGAATGAGGAGTCTACAAGTGGCACTTTACTCTGCTGCATGGTGGATTTAGTCTTTGCAAGTTAAAAAAAAATGGTTTCTGGGCTATGCACTGCTTTGATAGAACTGCTTCTGAGAGTTGAAGGTACACATGGCTCCAGACCCAGAGCTGGTGGTAAACTGTACCACCCCCACATTGGGAACCTGAGGTGGGCGGAGCCAGCAGCCACAGAGGTGTTTCAATCTAACAAAGATGGATATTACACAGAGAATCTGGTTTGTCTTGTCTTTGGGATTTTTAACTGCAGAAAAAGATTTGATCATAAAAGCTGTTGAGTTAAGCAAATATGTAAATTTTAAAGGTCCCTTGACTTCAAAATTTGGATAGAAGGATATATTGCTTTGGAAAAGAGTCTCTGCTTTCGTTTTTACAGAAAGCCAGAGGCTGGGGATTTGTTCCACCTTCAGATACATCAGGTTTGATCAGCCAAGACCACCTGAAAGGTTTCCATTGACACCATGGCTCAGATGATCCAACATCCAGAATAGTTTCAAGGCAACTGGCTCAGAGGTTTGCCCTCACGGACTATTCCATAATCCTAAAATTTTCTTTGTGTCCCCGTAAGATACAATGCCCCACTCCAGCAGCAAGTAGTAAGAGAATCTATGCCCAATTTCCCAAATTATCAACCTTGCTTTGGACATGGAATTGGCTCATTCCTTCTCTAAACCCAAACATATTGCTAAAAGAAAAGGTTAAGAGATTTTTGTGTCCCAAATCAGAAGAGCCCTCTGGTGTGGGACAGAAAAAAACCAGTATTTTTGTTTAAAGCAGGTTGATTACAAATGTGATCTCTTTCTAAAGAAGAAAAGGGGATATGATATAGATATAATAGGATGAAAGGGTAGATTAATGAACTTACTTTTAAAGAGCAACAACTTGTTTAATGTGTTTTACATTGGTATAGATTTTAGTCTATTGATACAAACTTAAAGTTAATTTTGTTATACTGTGTGTAAGGTATTTTGTACAGCTCATTTAAAATTGTAATGGATAATTAAAAATAGATTAATAATAATTTAATCATCTATGATAACCATAATCATAGCCATGTTAGTTAAGTCTTCTAGGTATACATAGATATATTTCAGATAGATAGTTAATCTTCAAATACTTCAAAGACGTACAGAATATGGCATTTAAAATCTTTTTAAAATTTAGACTTTCTAGACAGTGAGACATATCTGCTCCAGGCAGCACTGATTTACTTCAGAGAGGAGGATGGGCATTAAAGACACTTCATATGGAGTTTATCTTCACCTTGGCAAAAATAGCCATTTGGTCAAGAAACTGTTCTTGCCTGGACTGCTTGATCAACTAGACATGCAGGACCCATAGAAAGGTGACCGCTGAACTTTGCTTGACAAAATGGTCCTTCAGGTTCCTGCTTCGCAGAGAAAACTGACAGACATTCTACAGGACACTAAGAAAAGTGACCAAGAGACTCTAGCTAGCCCTGTGGGCTGAAGACAAATGCCACAACTTTACAAAGTAACATTAGGTGACTGTCCAGGCTGCTAGCTGTCTCTGTCTACCCTGTAAGACTCCCAAAAGCTGCTTATGTCCTTCTTCCGGTTCTCATGTAATATTATAGCCTTATGAGGTCTTTGATGTGGTTGAAGAGTAGATAGTTATAATTTTCACAGTTATGATAAAAGATAAGCTAGATATAAGACCTTAGACTCACAAATATAAGATAGATAGGATATCTTCTTTAATATTGTAACTCTAATTCTTGCTTGATAATTGTTTCATTATTTGAAATTTTACTATATAAAATTTAAAACCTTGCTTTTTAAGTGCTATATTGATTTCCAAATTGGCTGTACAAGCTTGCATTCCAACTAGCAGTGGAGGAGAGTTCCCCTTGGTCCATATCCTCTCCAGTATAAGCTATATTCTGTGTTTTTAATCTTAGCCATTCTGACAGGTGTTAGGTGGTGTCTCAGAGTCAGTTTGCTTTGCATTTCCTGGATAATTAGGGATGTTGAGCAATTCCTTGAGTGTCTTTCAGCCATTTGAACTTCCTCTGTTGAGAATTCTCTGTTTAGTTCTATAGCCCTTTTCTTAATTGGACTGTTGGGCATTTTGATGTCTAATTTCTTGAGTTCTTTATATATTCTGGATATCAGCCCTCTGTCAGATGTGGGGTTGGTGAAGACCTTTTCTTGTTGTGTAGCCCTTCACTTTGTCTTGTTGACTGTGTCCTTTGCTCCACAAAAGCTTCTCAGTTTCAACAGGTCTTATTGATTGATTGTTTCTCTCAGTGTCTCTGCTATAGGTGGTATATTTTGAAAGTGATCTCTGGTTCCAATGCATTCAAGAGTACTTCCTACTTTCTCTTCTATCAGGTTCAGAGTAACTGGATTTATGTTGAGGTCTTTGACCCACTTTGACTTAAGTTTTGTGCATGGTGACAGATATGAATCTATTTGCAGCCTTCTACATATTGACATCCAGTTATGTCAGCACCATTTGTTGAAGATGTTTTCTTTTATCCATTGTACATTTTTGGCTTCTTCATTCATAGGAATGCAGGTTAATGTCAGGGTCTTCAATTCGATTCCATTAGTCCACATGTCGGCTTTTATGCCAGTACCAAGCTGTTTTTATTAAGGTAGCTGTGTAGTAGAGCTTGAGGTCGGGGATTGTGATGCCTCCAGGGGTTGTTTTATTGTACAGGATTCTTTTGGCTATCCTGGGTTTTGTGTTTTTCCATATGAAGTTGAGTATTATTCTTTCCAGATCTGTGAAGAATTGTGTTGATAATTTGATGGGGAAATGCATTGAATCTGTAGATTGCTTTTGGTAAGATCGCCATTATTCTATGTTAATCCTGCCTATCCATGAGCATGGGAGATCTTTCCATTTTCTGATACCTTCTTCAATTTCTTTTTTCAGGGACTTAAAGTTCTTGTCGTATAGGTCCTTCATATGCTTAGTTAGAGTAACCTGAAAGTATTTTATATCATTTGTGGCTATTGTAAAGGGTTATGTATCTCTGATTTCCTTCTCAGCCTGTCTGTCTCTTGCATATAGGAGGGTTACTGATTTTTTTGAGTTGATCTTGTATCCTGCTATGTTGCTGAAGGTTTTTATTAGCTGTATCAGTTTCTTGGTTGAATTTTTGGTGTCACTCATGTATACTATCATGTCATCTGCAAATACGGAAAGGTTGATGTCTTCCTTTCCAATTTGTATCCCCCTAATCACCTTATGTTGTCTTATTGCTCTGGCTAGAACTTCAAGTACTATATTGAATAAGTATGGGGAGAGCAGACAGCCTTGCCTCATTCCGGATTTTAGGGGAATTGCTTTGAGTTTCTCTCCATTTAATTTGATGTTGGCTGTTGGCTTGCTGTAGATTGCCTTTATGATGTTTATGTATGTTGCCTGTGTTCCTGATCACTGCAAAACCTTTATCATGAAGGGGTGTTGGATTTTGTCAAATGCCTTTTCTGCATCTATTGAGATGATCATGTGGGTTTTTTCTTTGAGTTTGTTTATATAGCGTATTACATTGACAGACTTTCGTATGTAGAACCACCTTTGCATCCCTGGGATGAAGCCTACTTGATCATGGTTAATAATTGTTTTGATGTGTTCTTGGAGTCTGTTTGCCAGTATTTTATTGAATATTTTTGCATCAATGTTCATAAAGGGAGATAGGTCTGTTGTTCTATTTCTTTGTTGCATCTTTGCTTGGCTTAGGAATCAGAGTAATTTTAGCCACATAGAAAGAGATTGGTAATATACCTTCTGCTTCTATTGTGTGGAACACTTTAAAGAGTATTGGTATTAATTCTTCTTTGAAGATCTGGTAGAATTCTGCACTGAAACCATTTGGTCCTGGGCTTTTTTTGGTTGGGAGACTTTTAATGACTGATTCTATTTCCTTGGGAGTTATTGGACTATTTAAATGGTTTATCTGGTCTTTATTTAACTTAGCTATGTGTTACCTATCCAGAAAATTATCCATTTCTTTTAGATTTTCCAGTTTTGTGGAGTAGAAGTTTATGAAGTATGACCTGATGATTCTCTGGATTTCCTCATTGTCTGTTGTTATGTTCCCCCTTTTCATTTCTGATTTTGTTTCTTTGGATGCTCTCCCTCTGTCTTTTAGTTAGTGTGGATAAGGCTTTGTCAATCTTGTTGATCTTCTCAAAGAACCACCTCTTTGTTTCATTAAGCCTTTGTATTGTTCTCTTTATTTCTATTTTATTGATTTCAGCTCTCAATCTGATAATTTCCTGGCATCTGTTCCCTCTGGGAGACTTTGCTTCTTCCTGATCAAGAGCTTTCAGGTGTGCTGTCAAGTAACTAGCGTGATATTTCTCCAGCTTCTTTATGTGGGCATTTAGTGCTATGAATTTCCCTCTTAGCACTGCTTTCATAGTGTCCCATGAGTTTGGGTATGTGGTATATTCATTTTCATTGATCTCTAGGAAGTCTTTAATTTCTTTCTTTATTTCTTCCTTAACCCCTTGATGATTCAGTTGAGTTTTATTCAGTTTCCATGAGGTTGTAGGATTTCTGTAGGTTTTTTTTTTTGTTGTTGTTGAAATCTAATGTTAAACCATTTTGGTCCCATAGAACACTGGTGGTTATTCCAATTGTTTTGTATCTGTTGAGATTTGATTTGTGGTCAAGTATGTGATCGATTTTAGAAAAGGTTCCATGGTGTGCTGAGAAGAAGGTATATTCTTTTTTGTTTGGGTCGAATGTTCTGTAGATATCGAATAAGTCCATTTGAGCCATAACATCAGTTATGACCATTATGTCTCTGTTAAGTTTCAATTTGGTCGATCTGTCCAGAGGTGAAAGTGGGTTGTTGAAGTTTCACACTATTAATGTGTGGGGTTTTATATGTGATTTAAGCTTTAGTAATGTTTCTTTTACATATGTGGGTGCCCTTATATTTGGGGAATAAATGTTCAGAATTGAGACTTCATCTTGGTGGATCTTTCCTGTGATGAGTATGTAATGTCCTTAATCATCTCTTTTGATTGATTTTAGTTTGAAGTCTATTTTGCTGGATATTAGGATGGCTACACCAGCTTGCTTCTTAAGACCATTTTATTGGAAAGTCTTTTCCCAGCCTTTTATTCTTAGGAGGTATCTGTCTTTGAATTTGAGGTGTGTTTTTTGTGTGCAGCAGAAAGATGGGTCCTGTTTTTGTATTCATTCTGTTAGTCTGTGTCTTTTTATAGGTGAATTAATTCCATTGATATGAAGGGATATTAATCACCAGTGATAGTTTGTTCCTGTTGTTATTTTTATTTTTTGGTGATAATGTGTGTGTACTTGTCTTCTTTGGGGTTTACTGCTGTGGTGTTATCTATTTCTAGTGTTTTCATGGGTGTATCTGCCTTCCTCTGGTTGGAATTTTCCTTCTAGTGCTTTCTGTAGGGCTGGGTTTGTGGATAAGTATTGGTTAAATCTGGTTTTGTCTTGGAGGGTAGGTGAGAATTACCTGACAGTTTTCATGTACACTTTTGATTCACAATACCCTAGTGGATAAGAACAATGAATTTTTCAAGTATTTACTCCCCATTCGCACTTCTTTTCAGGACTCTGCTCTGTACTTTGGCTACTTATTGCCCAGATGATTTGAGCCTCTCTTGCTATTGGATTCACTCTTGGAACTCTTTCTATAGACTCTGTGTTGATTCCTTGTCAGAAGTGTATCTGGCAACCTTCCTGCCCACCCATTCTGGCTGACTCTTCACTCCGTTGTTTCCTTTGCTGTGCAAAAACTGCTCAGCTTCATGCAATCCCATCTCCTAATTCTTTTTTTTTTTCATTCATTTTTTATTCCTCTAGATGAGATTTCTCCATGTAGCCCTGTATGTCCTGGAACTCACTTTGTAGATCTGACTGTCCTTGAATTCACAGAGATTCTCTTGCCTCTGTGTCCTCAGTGTTGGAATTAATGGCATGTGCCACTACTGCCCAGCTTCATCTGCCAATTCTTGTTGTGAATTCTGAGGCAGTGGAATACATTCCAGAAAGTCCTTGCTGCTGCAGGTATCTTGATGTTTCTTTCCAGGTATCTTTATGTTTCTTCCTAGGCATCTTGATGTTTCTTCCTTTGGAAGTTTCCAAGTTTCAGGTTCACATGGATTTTTGTGCAAATGACAAATAGGGACTTAGTTCTGTTCTTCTATTGAGTTTCTCCATGAATATTTGTCAAAGAGGCCGTCTTTACTCGGATGTATTTTTTGGCAATGCATTTTCTTCTCAGATCAGCTGTAGCTGCTCAGTTTATCTCTAGATCCTATGTTCTGTTGCACTGGTTTGAGTGTCTGTGTCTTGCCAGTAACCATACTATTTTGTTAGGTTTACTTTTGGGGATATTTGACATGGAGTATGGTAATTCCTCCAGCATTCCTCTTTCTGCTTTGGGTCACTTTGGCCATTAGGGTCTCATTTGCTTCTGTGAGAATGTAGTGTTTGGAATTTCTTTTTCTTTTGTTTGCGGGTGGTGGTGGTGGTGGTGTGAGACAGGGTTTCTCTGATTAACTTTGTGCCTTTCCTGGATCTTGCTCTGTAGACCAGGCTGGCATTGAACGCACAGAGATCTGCCTGCCTCTGCCTCCCAAGTGCTGGCATTAAAGGCGTGAGCCAACACTGTTTGGCTGTGTTTGGAATTTCAATACCCATTTCACTGATGTTTAGATCGCCTTTGGTAACACAGATATTTTCACACTTTAGTTCTACCAACTCATGAGTGTGGAACTCCTTCCCATTCTCTCTGGTGTTTTCATTAGATCCTTTCTTCAGTAGTATAAAGTTTTCAAATTTATTTTTAGTATGCATATGTGTGTATGATGTGTGCTTGTGTGCATAAGTGCACAGATGTGTGTCTGCATACCATGGTGCACATGAGGAGGTCAGAGGATGTTTTAGAAGCCAGCTCTCCTCTTTTAGCCCAGGTTGCCAGGCTTGGGTGGCAGGGCTTGGACTTTCCATGCCACCTCTCCAGCTGCACTTTTATGTTTGAATTAGAGTCTCCAACATTGTTGGTCAGATTCCTCTTATTTTTATTTATTAGTTTTTAATTATTTTTACATATTTTGTTTATTTATTAAGCTATTATATATGGGATTGTTGTCCTTATATCTTTAAAGTGTGGCCAATTTTGTTTTTCTCTTTCAAGATTATTTTGATACTCTATTTTGTCTTTTTGAAACTGTACTTCCACAGTTCTTAATGGAGGCCATCTCTCCAAGGCCAGGAGCATTTTGAAGGCTATGCTATCTTTGGCCTTTTGTGCAAAGTCCTGAGGTGTCCAGACTGCATTACAATAAGGAATCCCAGCCCTTGAATCACATGCTCCCTGGACAGAATGTGTTTTCCAGGCTGAGGGCAGCATGTGCTTTGGCATTTTCACATATTGGTCTTTCTGCATCCCTGTCACATGTTTCTCCCTGCAGCTGCATCTCTACAGGCCTTGGGCTATGTGAAGAGATGCTCTGGCAGATTTATGAGCTCTGTTGGGCAGCAGGACTGGGCAGGGTGAGTACACTGGGTCATGCTGGGCCTGGAGCTCTAACTCAGGAAACAAAGTTCAAGAAGTATAGGCTGTGTGTGTGTCTTCTGCTGTGGATTGGAGGGAGCTGGTGGCCCTGGTGTTCCACATGCTCTCTCAGCTCTCCAGCTGAGAATTTGGCTCTGAGTTGGTGCTGTCCCTGCAGAAGGCTGAGGCAGACAAGGATGGCCATAGGCCGGTCTCACCTACCACAGACAGATGTGAAAAAATGGGGAGAAAAGGAGTCAGTCTGTCTCTGTCTTACCTGTGGCATGGGTATCGCTTACAGAAAACCTGTAGCAAGCCAGGAGTCATGTGTGTGGAGCTGAGCATCAGTCCCTGCAGCTGGATGCTGGACAGTTTTCCCTCTCCAGAGCTCTGGGCACTAACAATGTCACTTGCTCCAAGTGGCAGTTCTCACACAGACATAATGCCAAACAACTCTAAGGTGCAGACAGTCCCACAAGAATGACCATGCCAAAGTATCCACAGGGACAGTTTTGCTGAGAGAACCAGCATTTAGCAAGTTAGAGAAATGGGCCAGGAGGTATGGCTTTAGTGATAATGCATTAACACCCAGGAGACATTATCTCAGAGGTAAAGCTTAATTCTTCAATTCATTTTTCTCTATCTGCTGCTTCTTTTCTTCCTGTGTTATATTCCACTTCCCTGCTGTTTCCCCTCTTCTTCCTTATTTTTCTCTTACCCCTTTTATACCTTCTAAGACAAAAATTTCTACATGAGAAAATATTTCCTAAAATCACAAGTTGTATATATATTTTATAAAAACAAATGAAAACCATTACACATAGAGAAATCAGAGCATGATCACAAGCTACATGTTTTCCTAAGAAGCCCACAAGCAGTTTAAAATTTTTATTACGTTAATTTACCCTCCATGACATTTTTAACCCAAAGCAATGATAATTTTATAATTGGTTAACAAAGTTTTAAGGAAGCCAGGTATATTTCACCCATTTTCTTTTGCACTGGCAGGAAGCTGCTTGTGGTTTCAGTGTAGCAGATATGTACAAAACTTCATTCCTGTGTTCAGCTGTCTATCTTCGTTTACATACAATAGGGGCATTTAATTTATTTTCACAACTTCGCTTTTTTAAGCTACATCCCAGTGCCTGTGATTCATTCTGTAAGATACATAACTGAGGAATGCAGGCCCAACTCTGGGTGTAGGGACACAGTTGCCTTCTTTAATCATGAGCCTGTTTTCCAACAGGCAGGATCCATGAGTCAATAATGCATGAGACTTCCTTGTTTTCTGGTTCCATCCTCTGCAAATCCCACAAAAACCAAGGGGAACATGACTTATAGCCTATTTTTGTCTTTTTTGTGTCTCTTATTGGAGCAATTGGCAGAATAAACCAAACTATTCCCCTAATCATCTTCACTACCTGTCTTAGTCACCTGTATCTTTTAGGCTGTCTCAGAACATTCAGTCAAATCATCGATCTAAACATCATTACTGTTATAAAAATCATCTTCAATATGATCTGAAAGTAAAATGCCTAGCGAGGAGTGGGGTTTTCCTAAGAAACTATCACACTATTGTTGGAGAATATCATTTTAAGGTGTGTTACTTTTGTTTCTGTTATATTTGTTTAAATCTGTGGAGTTGTGTTGCTAAATCATGTAATGGTCTAATAAAAAGATGAACAGCCAATAGCAAGGCAGGAGAGAGGATAGGTGGGGCTGGCAGGAGAGAGGATACTTGGAAGGGGAAAAAAGGACAGGTGAGGAGAAAAAGGAGCAGAGGATGCTAGAGGATGCTAGGAAAACAAGGGAGTCCCGAGCATTGTAGACCCATGGATTCTGCCTGTTGGAAAACAGGCCACCCCTCCACAGAGCCACCCATGGAGTGAGAGTGAAAGCAAGATTACAGAAGTAAGAACAGGAAAAGTCCAGAGGCACAAGGTGGAAGGGATAACTTCAAGTTAAGAAAAGTTTGCTAGCAGCAATCGAAGGCAAAGCTGGGCATTTATAATTAAGAATAAGCTGCTCTGTGTGATTTATTCGGGAGCCTGGTGGTGGCCAGTCCACAGAAGAGCGAAAACAAATAACAGAATTATGCTGTTCCTATGTGGGGTAGAGTAAAAGAAAATCCAACAACACACTATACTAGATACAGTGGGGTCCTTTCGCACAGTATTCACACCATGTCGCATACAGTAGGAACACAGCAGCAGCAACTGGAAGAAGCACAGAAGCAGCAAGGGGCATTCTGGAGTCAATTCCACTCCCCAGGTGTCTCTCCAACCTTTACCTTTGTGATTTGGCAAATCAAACTACATAAACTCCTCTGCTGACTGTAGCTCCTTATGATCACTGACAACATTTGAACCCCACTGTGACCGTTCCAGTCTCCTGTGGGTCCTTCCTTCACATCATGCTGCTTCTCCCCATTTCTTCCCATGACCTGCCGGCTTTGCTCCTTCTGGCAGGAAGCATCCAATCAGGCAGCAATTCTCAACCTGTGGGTCACAACCACTTTGAGAGAGGTTATGAACTATTGATTGAAAGGGGTTGCATATCAGATATCCTGCATATCAGATACTTACATTATGTTCCACAACAGTATCAAAATTATACTTATTAAAATAATTCTATGGCTGGTGCGTCACCACAGCATGAGGAACTGTATTAAAGGGTTGCAGCATTAGGAAGATTGAGAACCATGGCTCTAGAAGGCATGCTCAAGCCATGACCAGTGTCTCAGATCACTTCCTGTTGCCTATGGATCAAGATGTAGCAGGTCCTTCTCTAGTACCATGTTTGTCTGCACACCACAATGCTCCCCTCCATGATGGTAATAGAATAAATGTATGAAACTGTAAGCCACCACCTCAATGAATTGTTTTCCATTATAACAGTTGCTGTGGTCATGGTGTCTCTTTACAGCAATAGATCCCTAACTATGACAGAAGTTGGTACCAGGGACTTGAGTATTGTGATTAGGCTGGACCATGTTTTTATTTGCAGTAGTATAGAGTATAGTAGTTTGGATTAGGAAAGCAGTGGAGTTCTTTAAGAACTGCTTAATGGGACAGACTAGTAGGAACATGAAAGACATTGGCGTTGAGTTATTTGAACTGTGGGGGCCTGGTCAAGAGATTTTAGAGGAGAAGAATATTAGTTTTACAGGAGATTGCTCTTGTGATATTTTGGTGAAGAATATGGCTGCTGTTTGTCCTTGTCCAAAAAGTCTGCCTAAGGCTAAAGTGAAGTGTTTTGGATTAATTCCATTGGCAGAGGAAATCTCAAAACAGCCTAGTATAGACTCAGTTGTGTTTTTGTGTCTGGCCACTCTTATACAGATTTATAATGAGAAAGAGAAAGCTGAGTGAGGAAAAATACAAAATGTACAATTTGAGGAGAAAGAGTACCAGGAAGCTGAATGGAACTAATTCTTGTGTTCAAAGAGATAAACAGATTAAGAAATGGAATACAGGGAGAGGTGACCTCAGGGCAAGATCCTACCAAGCTAATTTTCCAACAGGTCAAAAAAGCTTAAATTATGGTGTGGTAGTACATGCCTTTAATCCCAGTACTGGGAAGGCATAGGCAGGGGGATCTCTTAGTTTAAATCCAGCCTGCTCTACAGAGCAAATTTCAGGACAGCCAAGCATAGGTAGTGAAAGAAACCAACAAAACCAGAAAATTGGTGGCGATATAATTAAACAAGAGAGTCACATTCCAGTCTCGGTGAGCAGCAGCTTTGGTCACCTGGTTCCAGATTAAGGATGGAAAAACTAGGCTATGGAATTTACCTCCTTGACTAAGGAAAACCACTGAGGCTAGGCATGCATCAGGGGTGTCCCTAAATGGAAGACCAGAGAGACCATTTTGTGAAGCTGTGAAGGAGAAGCTTGGATTGCCTTGGAGTCCCCAAGATGTTGGAGATTCCAGAGCCTTGGGATACTTGCTGAGAAGAGCTGTAAGAGGGAGTGGAACTCGCCCAAGAGAGAAAAGTGTGCTGTGGTCCACACAGCTGAAAGATGTAGATCTGAAGAGCAGTTTGAAGTAAGACCTGGAGATGCAGAGTTTAGAGTTTTCCCAGAATATTTTCAGTCTTGCTTTGGTCCAGAATTTCCTCATTATAATCCCTTCCCCATGCTTTAGAAGAATATTGTATATCTTGTGCTATTATTTGTAGGAAACATGATTTTTTTAATTTTTAGTTTATAGGAGATTATAGGTAAGAGGTTGCATGAATCTCAGAAGAAACTTTGAACTTTGCACTTTTAAAGATTGTTGATCTGTGATAGACTATGGAGACATTTGAAGTTGGACTAAATACATTTTACATTATGATATTGTTACAAGCTTATGGGGGCCAGGAAGTGGGATTCAGTAGTTTGAATGCAATTGACTACACAAGACAACAGGGAGTGGCACTATTAGGAACTGTGGTTTTGTTGGAGTAGATTTGGCCTTGTTGGACAATGTGTGTCACTGCAGAAGCAGGCTTTGAGGTCTCCTATGCTCAAGCCATAGCCAGTGTCTCAGTTTACTTCCTGTTGCCTAAGGATGAAAATTGTAGCATTCTTAGCTCCTTCTCCAACACCATGTCTGCCTGCATGCTACCATGTTCCACCATGATGATAATGGACTGAATCTCTAAGCCATAAGCCCTCTCATTTTCCTTTATAAGAGTTTCCATGGTCATGGTGACTCGTCACAGCAATAGAAATCCTAAGACAGTCCTGATTATCAGTCATCCTCCAATAGTTAGCAGCACTGGGACATGACCCAATATCAGACACACTGTGACCTCAGGTCAGTCCAGGGAATGCCTGAACTTGCTCTGTGAGAAGGTGGCGAATTATGTTGTGAGAACCTGAATTGTAACGGTAAATATGAGGTTGTTTTCTCTTATTTTAGATTTTATTTTATTTTCCCTGTCTTTCAGTCTGTTTCATTGTCTCTGTCTGTCTCTCCCTTTTTATCTTCGTCTTCTCTCTCTCTCTCTCTCTCTGTCTCTGTCTCTGTCTCTCTCTCTCTCTTTCTCTCTCTGTCTCTGCCACATTTGTACGGGTTTTCTACTGAAGCCAGGAGAGGGCATCATTGCCCATGGATATGAAGCTGCAGGCAGCTGAGAACCTCCTGATGTGTTTGCTGGGAACTGAAGTCAGGTCTTCCAGAAGAACATCAAGTACTCTTAGCTTCTGAGAGTTTGGAAATTTTGTGTTTGGAAGGTGTTTAGTTTGCAGGTTCTCTTTGCATGTCTCTATCAATCTCATTCTCCCAACCTGTGACACAAACCTCATATTCTTCTCTGGAATAAGGAAGGCCGGTGTGCTACCACCAGCCTGTCTCTATCCAGGGATAATCAGTTGTGCCCTGTTGTGGCAATATGTTGAGAGCAGTTACCTTCTCCAGGGAGTCAGGACTCCACTCCTGCTTTCTCACTGCAGGCCCATCTCCTCTGCTAATTCCAGGCCCCTCTGAGCCCCCACAGAATTCTGAACTAGCCATCTCAGCACCATCTTGTTAACAAGTGTTTGCTCCTGGTGCTGGTCAATGCTTTTATATCATCCTAGGAGAAGCAAAGGTATGCATTCATGCATGTGCATGTGAGTGTGTGCATATGGACTCATGTACAGTCTCAGGTATGAGAAGTTTAGAACCATTTAGCAAATATTTATTTAAATGTAAAAATACAGGGCTGAGGTGTAACTCCATACGCAGAGCTTACTCTGTGTGCACAATGCTCTGGATTTGATCCCCAGGACTTCATTCAATGATGATACATGCAGGAGCAGGAGGATGCGAAGCTCAAACTCATTCTTGGTTATGTAATGAGTTTGAAGCTATCCTGGGCTATGTGAGACACACTCAAAAAAATAAGTAGGAAGAAAATGCCATAGTAAATAGTGGTCATTGGATGGGTAGTTGACACACTTTTGTTTGCTTTCTGCTGAATTGTTTGTCCTTGTCCTTACATACATCGCCACCTACCAAAAGTGGAGCATTTTGATCCTCTTCGT
>NW_023412366.1:0-7640 GCF_903995425.1 Onychomys torridus
TTAATCATAGTGATGTTTGTAGAGCAAATGGATGCACTCTGCCCTACACTGAACTGTACACTTATGGCGAAAATTATATATTTTTGTTATATAGTTTTAAGTATTCGCTGTGTGTGAACATGTGAATCTGTTAGTCCAGGTGTGTGTGTGTGTGTGTGTGTGTGTGTGTGTGTGTGTGTGTGTGTGTGTGTGTGTGTGTTAAAGTTCACATTTCTTCATGTGCATATGTAGGCCAAAGGACAACATCAGGTGTCCCTCCCTTATTTTAAGAGAGGGTCTCTCACTAGCTGTAAGTTTGCCAAGTAGACTAGGCTGGCTGGCCAGTGAGTCCCAGAGGCACTTGCCTGTCTTCACCTCCTCAGTGCTCAGATTACAGGTCAATAAAACTCTTTGGTGTGGAACTCTACACATAGATGGGGCTGGCTTTAAACTCGCAAAGATCTGCCCCTTGGGCTAAGATTAAAGTCCATGACAAGTTCATAGAGCTCTTTACATGACTACTAGGGATGAAACTCAGTTCTTAGGGAACAAGCGGCCAACACTCTGTGGACTGAGATGTGTCTGCATGTTACATACATCTATGATAAAAACTATATTTCTATGGAATAATTGTCTGTGACCAGATAACCATCTGAGGACACACCTCTAGGACTGGTGGAGAGTGAGCTTTCGAGCTTGTTCTCCTGGAGTCTCAGCCTTCAGCATGTGTTCCCCTCTCTGTGAACTTCTAACATCTATTCCACATCCCACATCTCACAGAGGAGACAAGGTGTGACACTCACCCCATCTCTCCCTCATCCAGGGAGGATCTGCTCACTCCTCATCTCTCCCCAGCCTTCAGCACCACCATGCAGAGCCCTTCCATTGTCACCTCTGCAGTCACCACAGCTGGCCTGGAGGACACAGAGGACCAGTGGCACCCTTCACTTGTGAACTTGGGAGCCATGGTCGGAGTGGTGGTGGCCACTACAGTGCTCATAACCCCTGTCTATGTATTGATGATCTTTCTCTGGAGGAAGAAAATGTAAGTGGTCCAGGACATGCCCTCACCTGACCTTCTCCTCTGCTTTCTCAGCTGTGGGACATGGAGAAAGGTAAAGATGTGAGGGAAAAGTGAAGAGAACAGCAGGATAGGAATGTGACATAACTACACAAGCACTAAATTGTCCCCTACTTTCTTTAGAGACCATCTGGGTCTGGAGCAGATGAACACAGAGCCTGCCCCTAAGGAAATCAAGGGAATTTGGGGTTGTCTCAGATCATACAGGTCAATGACCACGGTGGTTCTCTGCCATTCACATGTGTGTGCATGTATGCAAATACATACATATATATACATACAGTCCAAAAATGAATTTTTGAAACGTTAAGGAAACACTAAAAAAAGTAAGGATATTTGCATAATGGACAAGGTATCTCTAAGTTAAGAATCTAGAAATCAATGCAATCCCTATTCAATTCCTATTGCATTTATGTAAAGACAGATGACTTGTATTCTAACATTCTTAAGGATTCAGAAAAAAATATGGGGACACAGCTGGGAACATCTCTAATCCCAGCATTTATGAAACGGAGAGAAGGAGCCAGAGTTGAAGTCTTCTGCAGATACAGAGAAAGTTGCTGGTCAACCTGGGCTCCTTGAGACCTTGTACTCACACAACACAAGAGACAAGTGTGGACGGTGTTCATAGCAGATTTAAGCCATGGTGACTAGAAGACTGCAGGACAGGAGCAGAGATGAGCAGAGAGTGGAGTGTAATAGAGAGCGCAGAACTAAAGTTTGAAGATGTATCCCTGGTGTTCACAAGGTTTCAGCCCTCCAACAGGAAAGTGGAGCATCTGAGAGCTGGAGAGCAGTAGCCTGAGAGGCAGCAGAAGTCTGATTGGGAATCAAACCCTGAGGCTGATCTGCAGGGTGGCAGCAGCCTGCACTCACAGGGAAAGCTAGAGAGCCAGTCTCCAGGGAGACAAAAGGGAGGCATGGTGAGTGCAGGGCAGGGAAGGCAGTGAGGAGACATGGGTTCAAAGGCAGGGGAAGGAAGCAGAGGGAGTAGGACATGGACAGGGGGCAAAGGACCAGGAGAGCTGTCCACTGATTGGCTGTGCTGTGCAGAAGGACAGCTGAGGACCAGCCTCAGGTCCTAGTGACTCTCAGAGCTATCCCTGAATGTCTGTTGCAGAGTTGTTTGCTGCCCTGGGCCCCTGATGTTGTCTGAACACAGAGAACAGCTGAGAGGCAGATGGAGTGTGAGCATGGCTGCCACAGTGACTCTGTTTCTTCTCCTACAGGCCAGCAGACTCAAGATGACCCCAGCCAGGGGAGAGCCTGTCATCCCAAGGAGCAGCTGAGGGGCTGTGTGGTGGTTTGAACAAGAATGGCCTCCCTATGCTCAAGGGTTTGTCTGCTTTGTCTCCAGGCAATGGCTGATAGGAAATATGGCCCTGTTTGGAGTAGGTGAGGCATTGTTGGAGGAACTGAGTCAGTGAGGGCGGGGTTTCATACTTCAATTGCTCAAGCCAGGACCAGTGTCTCCCTCTGTCTTGCTGCTGCCTGCTATCTGAATGTAGAATGCTCAGCTACCCCTCCAGCACCATGTCTGCCTGTGTACCACCAACCTTCCCACCATGATGATAATCAACTAAACCTTTGAAACTGTAAGCCAACCCCAATTAAATGTTTTCCTTTATAAGAGTTTCCGTGGTCGTGGTTTCTCTTCACAGTAATGGAACTTTGATTAGACAGGTTATTTTGGGAAGTTTTTATGAGAGGCAGACCAGGGAGCTGGAGAGATAATTCCATCAGACAGCACACAGCTGGAGGACCTGAGTTCGATAGGGAGAACGCACATTATAGAGGAAGGAATTTGTAATACCAGCAGTGGACAAGCAAGAGTCAGCCAGAGTCGTGGAGCTTGCTGTCCCGCTAGTCTAGTCTAATGGCTGAGTTCCAGAACAATAGCGACCATGTCATGAAAATAATGAAATTAAATGGAGAGAAACTCAAAGCAACACCACTAAAATCAGGAACAAGGCAAGGCTGTTCCCTCTCCCCATAGTTATTCAATATAGTACTTGAAGTTCTAGCCAGATCAATAAGACAACATAAGGAGATTAAGGGGATACAAATTGGAAAAAAGAAGTCAAGCTTTCCCTATTTCCAAATGACATGATAGTATACATGAGTGACCCCAAAAATTCAACCAAGGAACTGATACAGCTAATAAAAACCTTCAGCAACATAGCAGGAACATCAACTCAAAAAATCAGTAGCCCTCCTATATACAATAGACAAACAGAAACAGGCTGAGAAAGAAATCAGAGATACATCACCCGTCACAATAGCCACAATGATATAAAATACCTTGAAGTTACTCTAACTAACTAAGCATATGAAGGACCTATATGACAAGAACTTTAAGTCCCTGAAAAAGAAATTGAAGAAGATGTCAGAGAATGGAAAGATCTCCCATGCTCATGGATAGGCAGGATTAACATAGTAAAAATGGTGATCTTACCAAAAGCAATCTACAAATTCAATGCAATCCCCATCAAATTACCAACACAATTCTTCACAAACCTGGAAAGAATAATACTCAACTTCATATGGAAAAACAAAAAACCCAGGATAGCCAAAAGAATCCTGGACAATAAAACAACCTCTGGAAGCATCATGATCCTTGACCTCAAGCTCTACTATAGAGCTACTGTAATAAAAACAGCTTGGTACTGGCATAAAAACGGACATGTGGACCAATAAAATCGAAATGAAGACCCTGACATTAACCTGCACACCTATGAACATACAATTTTTGACAAAGAAGCCAAAACTTACAATGGAAAAAAGAAAGCATCTTCAACAAATGGTGCTGGCATAACTGGATGTCAGCATGCAGAAGGCTGCAAATAGATCCATATCTGTCACCGTGCACAAAACTTAAGACCAAGTGGATCAAAGACCTCAACATAAATCCAGTTACTCTGAACCTGATAGAAGAGAAAGGAGGAATTAGTCTTGAACACATTGGCACCGAGATCACTTTCTAAATATAACACCAGTAGCACAGACACTGAGAGACACAGTCAATCAATGGGACCTTTGAAACTGACAAGCTTTTGTACAGCAAGGGACATGCTCAACAAACAAAGTGACAGCCTACAGAATGGGAAAAGGTCTTCACCAATGCCACATCTGACAGAGGACTGATATCCAGAATATATGAAGAAGTCAAGAAATTAGACATCAAAATGTCCAACAGTCCAATTAAGAAATGGGCTATAGAACTAAACAGAGAATTCTCAACAAAGGAAGCTGCCATGGCTGAAAGACATTTAAGGAATTGCTCAACATCCCTAATTATCCAGGAAATGCAAATCAAAATGACTTTGAGATACCACCTTACACCTGTCAGAATGGCTAAGATCAAAAACACAGAAGACAGCTTATGCTGGAGAGGATGTGGAGCAAGGGGAACTCTCCTCCACTGCTGGTGGGAATCCAAGCTTGTACAGCCACTTTGGAACTCAATATGGCGCTTCCTTAGAAAATTGGAAATTCATCTCCCCCAAGACCCAGCTGTAGCACTCTTGGGCATATACCCAAGGAATGCTCAATCATACCACAAGGGCATTTGCTCAGCTATGTTCGTATCAGCATTCTTTGTAATAGCCAGAACCTGGAAACAACCTAGATGCCCTTCAACTGAAGAATGGATAAAGAAAATATGGTACATATACACAATGGAGTACTACTCAGCAGAGAAAAACAATGACATCATGAGGTTTGCAGGCAAATGGATGGATCTAGAAAAAATCATCCTGAGTGAGGCAACCCAGACTCAGAAAGACAAACACGGTATGTACTCACTCATAGGAGGATACTAGATGTTAAACAAAGATGACTAGACTGCTACACAACTCCAGGGAGGCTCCCTAGAAAATAGGACCCTAAGAAAGACACAGGGATCACCCAATGACAGAAAAATGGATGGGATCTACATGAACAACATGGATGACAGTGGGAGTAATGAAGGGCAAGGTTTGAGGGAAAAGGAGCTTAGGGGCAGGAGATCCCAGCTGGATCAAGAACAGAAAGGGAGATCAAGGAATAACAGACCATGATAAATAAAGACCACATGAGAACAGGAAGAAGCAAAGTGCTAGAGAGGTCCCCAGAAATCCACAATGATACATCCTCTGTAGACTACTGGCAATGGTCCAGAGAATGCCTGATCTGACCTTGTCTGGTGATCAGATGGCCAAACACCCTAACTGTCATGCTGGAACTATCATCCAATAACTGATGGAAATGGATGCAGAGATCCTCGGCCAGGCCCTAGGTGGAGCTCCAGGAGTCCAACTGGTGAGAAAGAGAAGGGATTGTAAGAGTGTGAATTGTTGAGACCAAGATTGGAAAAAGCACAGGGACAAATAGTCCTTAGTGCATGAGCTGGCTGTTTGGGCTTACATGGGGACACTTTGCTCAGCCTGGAAGGAGGGGACTGGACCTGCCTGTACTGATTCTACCAGGATGAGCTGAATCCCCACGGGAGTCTTGGCCCTGGAGGAGATGGGAATGGAGGGGAGGGGCTGGGGTGGGAGGGGGGAGGACAGGGGAACCAATGGATGATATGTAAAATTAAACATAAATATAATAAAAAAGCAAAACAAAATAATGTGGATTCCTCAAGGGGATAAATAACGGTCATAACGTTTTAGAAATCTATTTCAAATGAAGTATTTCAAAATTACATATTAGTGGACATATGAAAAGTAGGGAACCAATTGATAGCTCAGTGGAAACAGGGTTTTGTGGCCTAGCCCAATGACCTACATTTGTTTCTGGGAACCCAAATGGTGCAAGGAGAAAACTGACTCTGGAAAATTGTCCTCTTCTTCTCATATACAAACATTGTCAGTCCCCAACTGCGACTAAACAGGACATACAGACCAGGCTAGCCTCAAATTCACAGAGATCCACTTGCCTCTGACTCTGTCTCTCAGAAGTTAGAATTGAAGGCATACAACACCATGAGTAGCCCAACTAGCTTTTAATCATTAAAATTATTTCTTTACCCTGTGGGGCCAGGGCACACTTGCGCTACAGCCTGGGCAGCAGCCAGGTTCTCACACTGCAATCTGACACTCCCCATGGCCACATGTGTGCAGCCCCATGTGTGCACACCAAAGCCCCAGGCTGCTCTTTCACAGAAAGTGCCCCTCCCCTGTGATAGAATCATGGCTGCATGGCCCAGTCACCCCTGTTGGAAGAAACACAGTTGGCGGGCTGGGGAGATGTTTCAGAGGTTAAGAGCATTGACTGTTCTTCCAGAGATCCCGAGTTCAATTCCCAGCAACCACATGGTGGGTTACATCCATCTACAATGAGATCTGATGCTCTCTTCTGTCATGCAGGCATAGATGAAGACAGATAACAGAGTACATAATAAATAAATAAATCTTAAAAAAAATAATAATAATAATAATAAATAAATGAAACAGTTGGCACTACAAGAGACCAATTACAGCATCCTGGACAGAAATCATCCCACAGCAGGTCCCTGTGGGAAAACAACTGAGGACTTGAAACTAGAGCAGAGCCCATGACTTGGGATTCAGGAACCAGCAGGGGGCAGCAGTGAGGCTGAGCACAAGGGGCAGCTGGGATCCTGAGGAAGCAGCCACAGTCTGTTGTGTAAAAATGCTGGGGTCCAGGACCTGATATATGTCAGGCTAGTGAGGTCAACCCCTCCTTGACAGATGGAGCATTCGGGTGAACTTTTACCCACACACCTCAGACTGTAGGGCAAGGCCAGATGAAGCCAGGAGGTGAGACTTGGAACCTAATCAGACATCCGGAGTCCTCAGAATCCTGAACCTTCTGGAGAAGGACCAGACCACCTTTCTGTAAAGTTAGGCTGAACACCACCAAAGGCATGGAGAGTTGGCAGCTGGTGATGGACCCAGCTGACCATCATGGAAGCCACCGGGGCTCTGGCTTGGAAGCCTCTGTTTTCCTTGTTCCCTTGATGTCACCTCAGGCTCCCAAATCCCCTCTCTCCTTCCTTGTGGTCACATCTCCTACACAAGCCCAAAGGCTCTTCAGAATAATTTTCATGATGTGGCTGCTCTGTCTTCTGGTCCTGCCTCTCCTCTGCAGCAGAAGTAACGGCAGTCCCATGCACAGGAGCACTGAGGTTCAGCCTCGTCACTGTGTGGCTGTTACCCCTGTGGTCATCACATGGCCCTGCAGGAGCTGGGACTCGGTGCTTTGCTGTTGATCACAACCTTGCTCTGGTCATGTTTACTCAGGACGAGGACATGGTAAATATGTGTGGACAGATCAGCTATTAAATGCATCTTGCATGATTGTATGTGTCTGTGTGTAGGTGCATGTGTGTACAAGTAAGTGTGTGCTCACATATGTGCAGGCCAGAGGACAACATCCAACATTACTACTTAAGACACCATCCATCTCAGGGTTTTGTTTGTTTGTTTGTTTTAGGATTTTGTTGTTTAATTTGGTTTTGTTTCTTTCTATTGATTTTGGAGTTTGTTTGATTTATTATTTTGGGGTGGGTTTGTATGTTTGTTTGTTTTTGAGACAAGGTCTATGTAGCCATTGATGGCCTGGAACAGCACAT
>NW_023412367.1:0-1434 GCF_903995425.1 Onychomys torridus
TTTATATCCTGGTATGCCATAAAGTTCAATAAAGTTTTCTTCTTGCAAAAAGCATAGTTCTGCCAGATGGACAATATGACAAATATGTCCACTTATTTGAGAAGTAAACACTAGTCTGGTGGTGGTGATGATGGTGCACACCTTTAATCCCTGCACTCATTCTGGAGGCAGAGGCAGGTTGATCTCTGTGAGTTTGAGGCCAGCTTGATCTACAGAGCAAGTTCCAGGATAGGCTCCAAAGCTCCACAGTAAAAATCTCTCTTGAAAATACAAAAAAAAAAAAAAAAAAAAAAAAAAAAAAAAAAAAAAAAAAAAAAAAAAGAATAAAAGAAAAGTAAAACGCTAATGTGGTAAGGAATTGCCTGATCGAGCATGGCTTTCATTTATGCCCACAGGCATAGATTAGGAAAATTCTTGTGCCTTGGATCTTCGACTAAGAAGTTTTCCCTAAGGGCCTGGTGTACTGATAATGAAACAGCTCCTTCCTGAAAACCAAAAATATGCTTTGGAGAGCTAGCAATGGTCTGGAACCAGGACATTTGTGGTGGGGTTACTTCAGATTCTGAGAAACCAACTCCTTCGCTGAACATGGGGCTATAGTTAAAAGTCCATAGTTCGTTGTGGGCTTAGTCAGTAATGTTCCTCTTTTTTTTTTTTTTTAAGAATTTATTATTTATTGCCAGTCAGTGGTGGTTCATGCCTTTAAACCCTGCACTTCAGGAGGCAGAGCCGGTGGATTTCAGTGACTTTGAGGACAGCCTGGGCTACCAATGAAGTTCCAGGAAAGGTGCAAAGCTACCAGAGAAACGCTGTCTCGAAAAGCAAATGACCAAAAAAGGAATTATTTATTATTATGTATATAGAAGAGGGTTGTCAGATCGTTATTACAGATGTTTTTGAGCCACATTGTGGGAATGGGAATTGAACTCAGGACTCTGAGTCCATCTCTCCAGCCCAGTAATGTTCTTAGATTACGCCTGTTTTCCTTGTGCAGATTGCTTGATTAGCCTCACTTGAGTCTGTCCCATTGTATGATACTTTCTAGAAACTTCCCCATTTCCCTTCATTTCACCTCTGGAAGTAGTATCGAAGGTGCCATTTTCTTAAGAAGCTTAGGTGACATGAGACATATTTAGTGTAAGACCTCCACACACCAGCTTTTATATTTTCTACCTTATACTTTTCACAGAGATCTGCCTGCCACTTTTTCCTGAGTGCTGGTAGTAAAGGTGTGTGCCACCACCATCTAGCATAGCTCAGTTTTTTATCTTGAAAAATACATAATTTCATGTTGAAAATACCACTTATTGCTATTATTTTGAACATGTTTAAGGGCATTGCTGCTTTATCTGTTTGCTCCTGCTCTCTAATGTGTGTAGGTTATTAATTGTTTCGTTCCTTTTCTCTCAAGAGCTGTTGATTATTGATTTCTGT
>NW_023412368.1:0-13853 GCF_903995425.1 Onychomys torridus
TAAAGAAACCAAAATTATACAATTAAAAAAAAGAAAGCATCTTCAACAAATGGTACTGGCATAGCTGGATATTGTTATGTAGAAGAATGCAAATAGATTCGTATCTACTGACATGTACAAAACTCAAGTCCAAGTGGATCAAAGACTTCAACATAAATCCAGTTATACTGAACCTGATAGAAAAGAAAATGGAAAGTAGCCTTGAATGCATTGGTACAGGAGACAACTTTCTGAATATAACACCAGTAGCATAGACACTGAAATTGACAAATAATAAATGTAACCCATGAAACTAAAAAGCTTCAATAAGGCAAAACAATAAGATGAAACAACAGCCAAAAAATGGGAAAATATCTCCACCAACCCCATATCTGACAGAGGGCTGATCTCCAAAATCTATAAAGAACTCAGGCAACTAGAAATCAAAATACCAAATAACCCAATTTAAAAATGGGATACTGATCTAAACAGAGAATTCTCAACATAAGACTCTCAAATGACTGAGATACATTTAAAAAATTGTTCAACTTCCTTAACCATTGGGAATATGCAAATCAAAATGACTCTGATAATCTTATACCTTACATCAGAATGGCTAAGATCAAAACACTAACAACAGCTTTTGCTGGAGAGAATATGTAGTAAGGGGAACATTCCTCTGCTGCTGCTAGTGGGAGTGTAAATTTGTACAGCCACTTTGGACATTGATATGGCAGTTTCTCAGAAAATTAGAAATCAATCTACCTCAAGACTCAGCTACTATACCACTCTTGGGCATATTCCCTAAGGATTCTCAACAATACCCAAGGATACTTGCACAACTATGTTCATAGCAGCTTCATTTGTAATAGCTAGAAACTGGAAACAATCTAGATACCCCTCAAGTGAAGAATAGATAAAGTAAATGTGGTATATTTACACAATGGAATATTACTCAGCTGTTAAGGACAATTAATTACATCAGGAAATTTGAAGGCAAATGGAACTAGGAAAAAAAATCATCTGAGTGAGGTAACCCAAACCCAGAAAGACAAACATGGTATATATTCACTCCTAAATGGATAGTAGCTATGAAGTAAAGGATAACCATACTACAATCCACTGACTCAGAGAGGCTAGAACAAGGAAGAGGGATGCATGGATTTCCCTGGGAAGGCAAAATAAAAGAGATCTCCTGGGTAAACTGAAGGCAGATGGCCAGTTGGGAACATGAGGGATCAGGTTAGGGACATGACAGAGTGGAAGAGTAATGAAAGAAATGTCCCAGTAGAGATGGTATTTTAGAGGTCAGGTAGAAACCTGGTTCAAGGGAAACTCCCAGGTATCTATAAAGAAGACTCCTGGCCATGGTAGATAGGTCCCTTGAACTGTCCTTCTCCTATAATTAGATTGGTGACTACCCTAATTGTCATCAGAAAGCCTTCATCCAGTAACTAATGGAAACAGATGTAGAGATCCACAGCCAAGGACTGAGCTGAGCTCTGGGAAATCTATTGAAAAGACAAAGGAAAGGTTGTATGAGCCAGGGGATTAAGGTCATTACAAGGGAATCCACAGAAACAACAGACTGGGCTCATAGGAGCTCACAGATTCTGGGCTGACAACTAGGGAGCCTGCATGGGACTGACTTAAGCCCTCTACATGTGTGTGACATTAGTGTGCCTTGGTCTACTTGTGAGACTCGTAGCAGTGGGAGCCCATTCCTAAGGCTTTGACTGGCTTTTGGTAACCTATTTCTCATACTGGGTTGTCCTGCCCAGCCTTAGTGCAAAGTGGGGAGCTTAGTCCTACCTCAACTTAATATGGCATGCTTTGCTGACACCCACAGGAGGCCTGCCCCTTTTTAAATAAAAACAGAGGAGGAGACAATTGGGGGGGGGCAAGGACAGGGGGAAGAAATGGAGGAGAAGAGGGAGGGGGACACTGCAACTGGGACGTGAAATAAATGAATAAATTTAATGATAAAAAAATAAAATGAAAAATGGAGTAGAAAATGGTAAGAGCCATATTGAATATGACAATGAGGATTTGGAAACTTGAAGCTTCTCTGGAACAAGATTACAATTTGCACTCTAATTTGTGGTTGTCACCTCAAAAGTTTCAGATTTCCAGGTAAATGAAGACTTAAAAGCTGAAATTTTCATCTTATAGGAACTTCCTTCAAGGTTTCTCATTGCTCCATTAAAGAATTTTATCAAGCAGTGATGGGGGGAAAAAAATCATCCAGACTCTACAGCCTGGCATCATGAGGGCAACCTTGGTGGTTTCAGAATTACTTTCAGGGTCCCAATTCTACCTTAGAGAATCTTAAGCTTCTCCTAGCTTCTGCCAAGGTAGATGATCCACACACATCTCCATATCACACCTGTCGCTTGGCCACAATGCTCTTTCTCCCACACAGTTTCTCCCACTCTTAAATATAGAGAGAGTGAGAAAATTATCCTAATCTTTGGCTTTTGCTCACTGTTAATTAGCAATTCTATCTTTGAATTGTGTCTGTCCTCACGTTTTTTACTGTAATCACTCAAAAGGAACAAAGTCACTGCTTCAAAACTTAGCTAAACAGCCTCTGCTAATATCCAGCTGCATCACTCTTAAATTCCACTTCCAAAAAAATACTAGTACAAGCCAAGTGTTGGTGGCACACATCTATAATCCCAGCATTTTGGAGGCAGGAAGATCTCGGTGAGTTGAAGCCAGCCTGGTCTACAGAACAAGTTCCAGGACAGTCAGGGCTACACAAAGAAACCCTGTCTCAAAAAAACAAACAAACAAAAAACAACAACAACAACAAAATGCTAGGACATAAATGCAATTCAGTCTAGCTCTTTATCACTCTATACCAGTAGCAGCCTCTCCTCTGCACCCAACAACAAGTTCCTTGTTTCCACTGAGATTTTAAAACGTCCTCTATCATTCATATCCATACCATCATTCTATTCTGTGGGATAGATGTTCCATAAGATTAAATCTTTCTCTGCAGTCTTTCTCCATTCTTTTGAAATCACACTAAATACTCTCCTCACAGAAATAAAAATGGGCTTCACCCAGCATGCACATCAAAACTCTTCAGGTCTCTACCATTATGGAGATCCAAAATGGTTTACCTACTCCCAATACTTAAGTTCTGTAACAGTTGCTTTGGGCTGCTATAGCAAGCTAACATCGACTTTAAAATTTGAAATTTGTTTTTCAAAGTTTGGAGGCTAGGAAGATCCATATTAAAAAAACACACTATTTTGTATACAGTTCTCTGGGGAAAGGGCTTAACTTTGTAGTCTAGTAGCTTAGCCTGGACTTGAATTCATGATTTTCTTGCTTTAACCTCTCAAGTGCTGGAATTACAGTCATGCTCTACCATTCAGCTTACAGAAGCTATATGTATATGTGTGTATACACAACACACACACACACACACACACACACACACACACACACACACTCAGAAAGATTCCATGTTTGTGGCCAAACTGCTTGTAAAAGTCAATCATCTAAATATGAATAACGTAATATTGGAGAGTACAATTATAATATTTGGATCTTCAAGTGATATATTCAAAACAGAATATTGCATCTTGAACAATTTTGCAAATATTTCATGATAGCAAATGCATGTTCAGTATTCAGGCAAAAGTCACAGTATTGATGAATCATCATTACAAAGATCCTACAAACCTGCATCTAACTTTGAAAATTCTGATTTCTTTCACATTCATTTTTGTTTTATTTTGCCCCACCCTTCTTGCCAGATGGGCAAGGTGAAAATCCTTTTATATTCATTAGACTATCCATTTCCTGAAGGGAAGAGGAAGTGAAATACTCTGCTGCATTATAGTACTCTTGTAACATCTAACATGAAGTTCTTAAATCAGACTACAAGTCAATTTATCTATTTACATGTGTGGATATGTTCAACAAACTTCTGTGTTTTTACAAGAAGGAAGTCATGACTTATGTGTCAAAAATTAGCTTGTCAAGGGAGAGGAAACAAACATAGCACTCCTTGTGTTAAGAACTCCATGCAACATGATGCAAAATGTTATATACTAACAAGAAATCTCACTCCTCCCTCTAGAGAAATCCACAGCCTTAGGAGCATGTAGGACTAATTGATATGCACTGCATCTTGTCAAAGAAAATTCAGTCTAGAAAACATTCCGATGCCTAAGGCTCAGGGAACATTGCAGATGATGGGGTGGAAAGATTATAAGACCCAGAGGTTGAAGAAGATTGTTATGAGATTGTATCTGTTAGTAGAGTCAGCAGCCACACCCATAAAGTCTCACCAAGATATCTTCCCAAACATCAGCTGAATAAGAATAACACTAATGGACATGCTGAAGTGGACAGAGGAAAGCCCACCAGGCCTCAAAACCATGCCAAGAACTATAGGCAACAGAGGAAAACTTGGAGCAAGAAAGGTGATCTTCCCCAGTGAAGAGCACAATTGGTTGTCCAGTGTCAAATGGTCAGCCCTGAAAACATACAAACAAGTAGCATTATAAGGACTTAACAGACTATATTTAGGAATACATATCTAGGAATATATTGCATGTTTATATACAACAATAACAATTAGTGGAAAAAAGAGGGTATGAATTTGAAGGGAGTGGGGGATATGTAGGAGGGTTTGGAAGAAGGAAGGTGAGAAATATTGTAATTATATTATGATCTCAAAATTATTTTCAAATTTTGAAAAAAGAAAATTCAATGCACAGTTTTCAAATAATGTTTAGAGAGCAAAAGTAAAGGTAGTCTTTTCTCCATCATATAGCTTTGCAACTCACTACAGAACTATGATATCCACTAGATTCAAATAGGTGTGAAAGACCCCCGGCACCCCTTAGTAATGCTATGTTTGCAAGGCTTATAAGGGAACAAAAGACAGTTCCAGGAAATAGAATGGCCCCACCGCAGCCCAGATAGCCGATAGATAAGCAGGATGTCAGGGGCAGACTGCCTGGCGTCAGTGCGGGAGGGCCAGAGCAGCTGGAATTCTAGATAGGGGTTTGAGCCAACACACATATCTGGTTACCCAAGGGAAAACCCACAACCGCCCTGAGCCTGAGTTTCACGCCCCATTTGATTTTATGCTCATATATTCGCGCCTCACTTTGACAGAGCTTTGTCCAATTAGAACCCTTTGACTATTCGCGCCTCACTTTGGAATTGTCCAATCAGAGCTTTGTCCAATTAGAACCCTTTGACTATTCGCCGCCTCACTTGATTGTCCAATCAGAGCTTTGTCCAATTAGAACCCTATTGACTATTCGCGCCTCACTTTGACAGAGCTTTGTCCAATTAGAACCCTTTGACTATTCGCGCCTCACTTTGGGACAGAGCTTTGTCCAATCTAGAACCCTTTGACTATTCGCGCCTCACTTTGACAGAGCTTTGTCCATATTAGAAACCCTTTGACTATTCGCGCCTCACTTTGAATTGTCCAATCAGAGCTTTGTCCAATTAGAACCCTTTGACTATTCGCGCCTCACTTTGACAGAGCTTTGTCCAATTAGAACCCTTTGACTATTCGCGCCTCACTTGAATTGTCCAATCAGAGCTTTGTAACCATTCGCGCCTTGTTTAAATTATCCAATCAGAACCCTTTGACTAATGCTTTCCCGCACTTCTTGCTATAAAAACCCATCTTACCAACCCAGAGGCGCGCAAGTTTTCCGAGAGACTTGGTTGCCCCAGGTACCTGTGTTTAAATAAACCTCGTGCTGTTGCATCTGATCCGTGGTCGCTGCGTGCTCCTTGAGCCGGGGGTCTCTCCTGAGGGGAGACCTCTCCGGGGGTCTTTCATTTGGTGAGCCAGCCAGGAGCAGAGAGCCTCTACTCACGGACCACCAACCCACTATCAGGAGGTAAGCCGGCCTGCCTCGGTATTTGTGTTTAAGCTCGAGCCGTCCTGTGTCCGTTTTGTCTCTGTGCTGTCTGTTTCTATGTTTGAGTTCTGTTCCTGCGCAGCGTCTGGAGGGACCAGGAAACGAGGCGGGCAAGGCCTGCCGTGAGGCCCGGCCGCCTGATTGTAGTGCCAGGAGAGGAGGCAGGCAGACTTGCCGTGAGGCCTGGCCGCCTGAGTCCCGCACTAGGGTATCTCCCCTAGTGCTCTGTATCGGGGTGAGACTGAAGGGGCTGACGAGCCCGGACTTCGCTCACCAACCCTGGAAGACGTTCCACGGGAGTCTGAAGTCCCCTTTGTGGCACGGTTTTTCGGGGCCTCCCAGGTATCTGAGGGATACGTCGTGTTGGCAGGGGACGGGGGGCGCAAACCCTCCCAATCCCCAACTGAGTTCTTGCTTTCGGTTTTGCACCGAAGCCACTCAGCGCGATTTGTTGTCAAGTCTGTTGTTTGTCTGTTTCTTGTTTGCTGCCTAATTCTTCTTTATCTAGACACCAGAATGGGACAAACCGTCGCTACGCCCCTGAGCCTCACCCTCGACCACTGGTCGGACGTAAAAGGCCGTGGCAACAATGAAGGAGTCATCATCAAAAAGAATAAATGGACCACCCTCTGCGAGGCCGAATGGGTTATGATGGGATGTCGGCTGGCCCCGAGAGGGCTCCTTTAACCTCTCTTTGATTTCACAGGTTGAAGGGAAGATTTTTGCCCCCAAACCCCACAGGCACCCAGACCAGGTCCCCTACATAGCCATCTGGAGATCCCTGGTAGAAAACCCATTTCCATGGGTCAAGCCCTTCCTCCTAGGTCCCTCTACAACCCCTTTGGCTTCTCCCCTGCCCTCCGCACCTCCTGCGATTTCTTCCTCCTCTTTATACCCTATACTTCCCCGCAAAGAGGCTCTCAAGCCTTCCGTCCTCCCCTCCGACCTAGACTCTCCCCTCATTGACCTCCTAACAGCTGAGCCGCCGCCTTATCGCGCGGCACCGGCCGCACCAGCCGCGGGACCGGAAACAGGGACGACGGCCATCGGAGGGGCAGCAGCCCCTGAGTAGATGGCAACTGGCAGGGACACAGGGGGGACGCCGGTTCCCTCACCCATCGCCGGTCGCCTTCGGGCCCGCTGGGATGACACCCCCCTGGGATCCAAGGCCTTTCCCCTCAGAGAAGGGCCCGGCCGCCATCTCCAGTACTGGCCATTCTTGGCCTCTGATCTCTATAACTGGAAACAATTTAACCCCCCGTTTTCCAAAGATCCCGTGGCATTAACCAACTTGATTGAGTCTATCCTAGTGACCCATCGCCCAACCTGGGATGACTGCCAACAGCTTTTGCAGACCCTCCTGACTGTGGAGGAGAAGCAGCGGGTGTTCCTGGAAGCATGGAAGCTGGTCCCCAGCGAAGATGGGAGACCTACCCAGCTCCCCAATCTCATTGACATAGCCTTTCCCCTCACGCGCCCGAATTGGGATTATACCACCGATGAAGGTAGGGGACACCTACGTCTCTATCGCCAGTTGCTTTTAGCGGGTCTCCGTGCCGCTGCTAGGCGGCCCACTAATTTGGCCCAGGTAAGAAGCACCATCCAGGGAAGGGAGGAGACGCCTGCCGCATTCTTAGAAAGGCTAAAAGAGGCTTATAGAATGTACACCCCCTATGATCCAGAGGACCCAGGGCAGGCGCCAGGAGTTATCCTGTCACTTATCTACCAGTCGAGCCCAGATATCAGGAAGAAGTTACAGAGGTTAGAAGGACTGTCGACACTGAATCTTTCGGATCTGCTGAAGGAGGCAGAGAAAGTATTTAACAAGAGGGAAACCCCGGAGGAAAGGGAGGAGAGGATGTGGCAGAAGCAGGATGAGAGGGACAAGAGACGACACAAGGAGATCAAGACACTGGCCGCCGTAGTGTTGCAGGGCCAGGACAGAGAGGGAGTTAGGATGGGAGAACAAAGGCGACCCCCCTTGAAAAAGGACCAGTGTGCATACTGCAAGGGAAAAGGACATTGGGCTCGGGAATGCCCACAGAGACCACAGGGACCCCAACGACCCAGACCCAAGGCTGTGGACCTCCTTAATCTGGAAGACTAGGGGGGTCCAGGCCAGGAGCCCCCCCTGAGCCTCGGATAACCCTCAAGATCGGGGGGCAACCCATAACCTTCCTAGTTGATACGGGGGCCCAACATTCGGTCCTGACCCATACTGGAGGCCCCCTCAGTGACCGTTCCGCTTTGGTCCAGGGGGCCACCGGTAGTAGGAGATACTGGTGGACGACTGAAAGAAAAGTCCAGTTGGCGTCAGGGCAAGTAACCCATTCTTTCCTACATATACCCGACTGCCCTCACCCGTTGCTGGGCCGGGACTTACTGACCAAATTAAAAGCACAGATTTACTTTGATGAAAGAGGACCCACGGTCACGGGGCCTGGGGGAACCCCTTTACAAGTCCTCGCCCTAAATCTGGAAGAAGAATACCGCCTTTTCGAGCCTGAGCCCCCTGAAGAACCACCGGGTGAGATGCAGGACTGGCTAGACAGGTTTCCACAGGTATGGGCAGAAACAGGAGGCTTGGGGCTTGCGCACGACCAGCCGCCCCTCGTCATTTCATTGAAGTCCTCCGCAGCCCCAATCTCAATCAGACAGTACCCCATGTCTCGGGAAGCGCAGGAGGGGATTAAACCCCACATCCGGCGGCTAATAGACCAGAGAGTGCTCAAACCCTGCCGATCTCCCTGGAATACTCCCCTCTTACCCGTCAAGAAACCAGGCACGGGGGAATTCAGACCGGTCCAGGACTTAAGGGAGGTCAATAAGCGGGTAGAAGACATACACCCCACAGTACCTAACCCCTACAACCTCCTCAGCACCCTCCCACCGACCCATACTTGGTATACGGTGCTGGATCTAAAAGATGCTTTCTTTTGCTTGAGACTGCATCCTCAGAGCCAGCTACTGTTTGCTTTTGAATGGAGGGACCCAGAAATCGGGCTTTTAGGACAGCTGACCTGGACCCGGCTCCCTCAAGGGTTCAAGAATAGCCCAACACTCTTTGATGAGGCCCTCCATGCAGATCTAGCCGGATTCCGGGTAGAGCACCCAACCTTGACTCTGCTCCAGTACGTAGATGACCTCCTCTTGTCCACCAGGAGCTGGACCGAATGCTTGGAAGGAACTCAGGCTCTGCTGACCAGGCTTGGGGAGAAGGGCTACAGGGCCTCAGTCAAAAAGGCCCAGATATGCCAAAACAAAGTTATCTATTTGGGCTACACCCTGGAGGGAGGGCGAAGATGGCTGACCAAGGCCAGAAAAGAGGCAATTGTCTCAATCCCCCCTCCCAAGGGCCCTCGGCAAGTCCGAGAATTTTTGGGCACGGCCGGCTACTGCCGCCTCTGGATTCCTGGGTTTGCTGAACTGGCTGCCCCCCTGTATCCTCTCACTAAGCCAGGAATTATGTTCCGATGGGAGGAAGAACATCAACAGGCCTTCCAACAAATTAAGAGAGCATTGCTCGAGTCACCAGCCCTGGGCCTACCAGATCTAACTAAGCCCTTCGAACTATTCGTGGATGAGAACTCAGGTTTTGCCAAAGGGGTATTAGTGCAAAAACTTGGGCCCTGGAGGAGGCCGGTGGCCTATCTATCCAAGAAATTGGACCCGGTAGCCACTGGATGGCCCCCTTGCTTACGCATGGTGGCCGCTATTGCAGTCCTGCTCAAGGATGCGGGGTAAACTGACTCTGGGTCAGCCAATGACTGTGCTATCCTCCCATGCGGTGGAAGCCCTAGTCTGGCAGCCCCCAGACAGATGGCTCTCCAACTCCAGAATGACTCATTATCAGGCCTTGCTGCTAGATACCGACCGAGTGACTTTCGGCCCCACAGTCTCCCTCAATCCGGCCACCCTACTACCCCTGCCTGCCTCCTCGGGGGAGCATGATTGCCTCCAGATCCTGGCGGAAGCGCACGGTACCCGTCCAGACCTGACCGATCAACCATTAAAGGACTCAGACTATGTCTGGTTCACGGACGGAGCAGCTTCCTCGAGGAAGGGACGAGAAGAGCAGGAGCAGCTGTCACCACTGAGTCAGAGGTGGTCTGGGCCTCGCCGTTGCCGGCTGGAACATCGGCCCAGAGAGCGGAGCTGATCGCACTCGCCCAGGCCCTCCGGATGGCAGAAGGTAAGAGACTCACAGTCTATACTGACAGCAGATATGCCTTCGCCACTGCTCATATGCATGGAAAAATCTACAGACGAAGAGGCCTCCTGACTTCAGAAGGTAAAGGAATCAAGAATAAAAAGGAGATTCTGGATCTCCTACAAGCACTATTCCTCCCACCGCAGCTCAGTATAATGCACTGTCCAGGGCATCAAAAGGGGAACACAGCAGTGGCTCGGGGAAACAGGCTGGCTGACCTAACCGCCCGAGCCGCAGCCTCCCAACCACCCAAGGAAGGGCAGCTGATGCTCCTGCAGGGTCACCCGCCGCCTGGCAGAGGCCCTATGCCCTACAGCCCTGAGGACCATGAGCTAGCAAAGAAAATGGGGGCGGAATGGGACTCTGAGAAGCAGGCTTATACAAAAGAAGACAAACTAGTCATGCCTACTTCCCATACCCAATACATGCTCAAGTTCCTTCATGCACTGACCCATCTAAGCAAGGGCAAAATGAAGGCCCTACTGGCCGACGAGACTTCTGGGGCTATACTACTGAACCAGGACCAAATACTCCAGCAAGTGACCTCTAGCTGTCCAGCATGCACCCAAGTGAACCCCGGAAAGGCCCACTTGGCAAGGGAACCCGCCTAAGGGGCCATCGCCCTGGGACTCATTGGGAAATAGATTTCACAGAGGTAAAGCCCGGACTCTATGGCTACCGTTACCTCCTGGTTTTTGTGGACACCTTTTCTGGATGGATGGAAGCATTCCCCACCAAGAAGGAAACAGCCAACGTCGTGGCCAAAAAGCTGTTGGAGGACATTTTTCCCAGATATGGGATGCCCCAGGTAATGGGGTCCGATAATGGGCCTGCCTTCATCTCCCAGGTAAGTCAGAGGGTGGCCAGATTGCTGGGGATTGATTGGAAGCTTCATTGTGCATACCGGCCCCAGAGCTCAGGACAGGTAGAACGAGCTAATAGAACCATTAAGGAGACTTTGGACCAAATTAACGCTTGCAACTGGCTCTAGAGACTGGGTGCTCCTACTCCCTTTAGCCCTTTACCGGGCCCGGAATACCCCTGGACCCTATGGTTTGACTCCCTTTGAAATTATATATGCCCCCCCCCACCTATTGTGAATTTCCTTCATCCTGACATTTCGTCCTTCGCTACCAGCCCTACCTTAGAGGCACACCTCCAGGCCCTCCAGCTGGTACAGAAGGAAGTTTGGAAACCTCTGGCAGCAGCCTACCGAGAGCAACTGGACCACCCAATAGTCCCTCATCCCTTCCAGATCGGGGACTCCGTCTGGGTTCGGCGACCCCAGACCAAGAATTTGGAACCACGGTGGAAGGGACCATACACCGTCCTGCTGACCACACCAACCGCTCTCAAGGTCGACGGGATTGCTGCCTGGGTCCACACCTCCCACGTGAAGGCTGCTAAGGAGATTGACCCGACCAGCGCCAAAGGAGTCCACATGGAAGGTACAGCACACTCAAAATCCACTGAAGATAAGACTCTCTCGTGCCTGATTCTCCTCCTTACTCTTACCCCTCTCCCAACCCTGGGGTCAGGGTCCCCTCACCAGGTTAAAAGGCTCATTTGGCAAGTTATATCCCAAACCGGGGAGACCATATGGTCAACCACAGCTAACCATGCCCCCCAAACCTGGTGGCCCCCCCTAACTCCCGATATTTGCCAGCTGGTAGCGGGCCTGGACGCTTGGGACATTGCTCATTTGAGTCACTCTGACTTCCCGGTTCGCACAGCCCAGTCAATCAGACCTGGGGGAGGATGAGGCCATCTCCCACAGAGGGGACCTGGATGTATCAATGCAGACACCGTTGTTCCTTGTCCACTTATGACTTTTATGTCTGTCCCCATGATGGCTGCAACCGTAATGAGGCCCGTAGATGTGGGGGATATGAGGAATTCTTCTGCAAACAATGGGGATGTGAGACCACCGGCGGGGCCTATTGGAAGCCCAGCTCTAGTTGGGACCTGATAACGGTGTCTAAAAATTATTCCAGCCCCAACAAATGTACAGTCAGCACTGAGGGAACTGTCCCCTTACCCATTGTTATCTCTTTCACTGAAAAGGGCAAGGAGGACAGAGGATGGCAGTCCGGGCATACTTGGGGACTCAGGTTTTATATGACAGGGTTTAACAAAGGCCTGACCTTCAAAATTCAGCTCAAGGCAGAAACCACCCCCCTGTCAGTTGGTCCCAACTCGGTCCTCTCAAGATCAGAAACCCCCGTCCCAGGACAGGACAGGGTAAGCAAACTCCCCACTCCCACTATGTCACTCCAATATGAATGTTCCCAAACATAACTGCAGCCCCAACAACTGCGGCCCCCGCCAGGACCCGCCTAGGAACAGGGGATCGACTCCTTGGTCTACTGCAAGGAGCCTATTCCACCCTAAATGCCACCCAGCCTAACCGAACTCAGGAATGTTGGCTATGTTTACTCTCCCTCCCTCCCTATTATGAAGGGGTAGCAGTACAGGGCCCGCACTCCCAGCTGGACACCCCCCCCCCCGCTCGATGCCTGAGAGAGACCCAACATAAGCTGACTCTGTCAGAAGTATCTGGACAGGGATTATGCCTGGGGAATCCTCCCCCATCCCATCGTGGCCTCTGTAATACTATTGTGACCTCGGGAACCGGATATTCCATTAGTCCTAATGGAACTTACTGGGCATGCGACACGGGACTCACTCACTGTGCATCCTGGTCATTACTGCAAGGCAATGAGTCCAGCTTTTGTGTATTAATAGAACTGTTTCCCAGGATAACCTATCATGAGCCTGAAGACATTTATGCTCAATTTGAGATGGGACCCGCCCGAACCAAGAGGGAACCTGTGTCCCTGACCTTAGCCCTTATGTTAGGAGGTCTCACTATGGGGGGAGTTGCGGCTGGGATAGGAACAGGAGCAACTGCCCTAGTTGAAACTCAACACATCCAACAGCTCCAAGCCGCCATGAACCAGGATATACAGGCTCTGGAGGAATCTATAAGTGCCTTAGAAAAGTCCTTAACCTCTCTCTCTGAGGTAGTACTCCAGAATCGTAGGGGACTGGACATCCTGTTTCTACAGGAGGGGGGACTATGTGCCGCTCTAAAGGAAGAATGCTGTTTCTATGCTGATCATACAGGTTTGGTCAGAGATAGCATGGCGAAACTCAGAGAGCGGTTGAAGCAGAGACAGAGATATTTTGAGGAACAACAAGGATGGTTCGAGGGATGGTTCCGCAGGTCCCCATGGCTCACCACCCTCATATCGACCATCATGGGCCCCTGCTGATTCTTGTGCTTATTTTGATGTTTGGCCCTTGCATTTTAAACAGGCTCATTCAATTTATTAAGGAGAGAATTTCGGTGGTTCAGACTCTGGTACTAACTCAACAATATCAACGACTCCATCAGTCAGAGACTGAGACACCACCCCTGGCCCCTCACCTTTATGCACCTCAGTAAATGAAAGATTCCATTTAGTTAAAAAGAAAATGGGGGAATGAAAGACCCCCGGCACCCCTATAGTAATGCTATGTTTGCAAGGCTTATAAGGGAACAAAAGACAGTTCCAGGAAATAGAATGGCCCCACCGCAGCCCAGATAGCCGATAGATAAGCAGGATGTCAGGGGCAGACTGCCTGGCGTCAGTGCGGGAGGGCCAGAGCAGCTGGAATTCTAGATAGGGGTTGAGCCAACACACATATCTGGTTACCAAGGGAAAAACCCACAAACCGCCCTGAGCCTGAGTTCACGCCCCATTTGATTTATG
>NW_023412369.1:0-15670 GCF_903995425.1 Onychomys torridus
CGAGTGTTTTGCTAGAATGCACATATGCATGTGGTGCTAACAGAGGCTGAGAGGGTGCTGGATCTCCCAGAACTGGAGTTATGGGTAGCTGTAAGCCTCCCTGTGGGCCCTCTGAAAGAGCAGCAAGTGCTCCTAACTATGGAGATATCTCTCTAGCCCACTTTTCTCTAATTATTGCTTTGAGATGAGATCTCATTGAATTTCATTTGCCATCCTCCTGCCTCAGCCTCTCAAGCAGATTGGAGAGCATTACAGCAGACAATTCCAGGCCACAGGAGCTTGAGGCTGGGACTGGATCCTTCCTCACCCCTCAGAGGAACAGGAAGCTGAGCAGCCACCATATTTCATAGCACCCATCATAGAAATCAGGTGAAATCTAGCCTGTTCCGCACCCAGTGTCCTTTAACAGCAAATATGGGAGATGGACTCTGCTTGCTCCCCTACACACTGACTTCCCAACACTGTGTCTGTACTTCTGTCCCCACCATCGCCTGTTTTGTCCCCCCACACCTGTAATGAGCTCAGCCCTTCTCAGCCCTTCCTGGCTGGGGGATTCCTTCCCCTGTTTGGCTGCCACTGAAGTGTGTCCTCTCTGGGGCAGCACCTCCTGTGCAGCTTCTGGAATGATGTGAGAGATGTTTTAATCCCAGGTGAGGGTCCTTTCTCTTCTCCTGATTGCTGATTGTCCTCAGGCCTTCCTCCTGCTCCTTCTCTTCCTCCTTCTCCTCTTCTGTCCAGGGATGCTGGCACCTGTCTGTCTGTCTTTTCACTAATTCCCATGGTGAAGTCTCAACCACCTGGAGACTTTACTCCCAAGGTCCTTTGTTACTTCTCCTCTTACACTACCCGGTGATCACACTGTTGATGTGTCAATGGAACCAACCTGTGATCACACTGTTGATGTGTCAATGGAACCAACCTGTGAACACTCTGTTGATCTATCAATGGAACCATCCTTTGATCACACTGTTGATCTATCAATGTAACCAACACTTTGATCATTGTGTTGATATGTCAATGGAACCATCCTGTGATTACACTGTTGATCTGTCAATGATACCATCCTGTGTTCACTCTGTTTATCTGTCATGGAACCATCCTGTGATCACACTGTTGATCTCTCAATGGAACCATCCTGTGATCACACTGTTGATCTCTCAATGGAACCATCCAGCACTGGGCTCTCAGCCCTCACATGGACCTTCTATACAGGAGTTTGTTGATTGCTTCACTGTGTTGTTTTGTTTTGTATGTGTGTGTGAGTGTGTGTGTGAGTGAGTGTGTGTGTGTGTGTGTGTGTGTGTGTGTGTGTGTGTGTTTTGTTTTGCTTCAGGGTCTCATATAGCCCAGGCTGGCCTGGAACTCATGATCCTGCTACTCCTCAGGAGCTAAACTGAGATTACAGGCCTGTGTCACACCCACTCATAAGAACATTTTGAGTTAATTCCTAGGAATCTGAGCATATCCTCCTGAACATCTGCTCTCAGGGACAGGATCTTACTCTCTTATTTCTCTCCTTAGCCTCCTCCTTGTTCTTTGTACTTTCTCAGCTGTGGTCACTGTGCTGGAGTTTTTGTAGGGAAAGTGCTGTTTTTAGGAATCTTATACAGAACTATTTAGATGTAAATCAAGTTATCCCCCCTTGTCCCAGGTTTAAGAACTCTGAGGAGCCAGGCCTGGAATTACAGATCTGTGATCTGAGCTACTTGGAGTCTTGAGGCAGAAGGATTGAATGTTATAGTCCTGACTAGGCATACTGAGTGTTCAAACCTGTCTAAGGCAACTTAGTGAGATTCTGACTCAAAAGAATATATGAAACGAAGCTGAACATGGTTGATAAACCTTTAATACCAGCGTTCTGGGAAGCAGAGGCAGGAGGATTATATATGTGAGTTTGAGAGCAGCCCAGCTTACATAGTAAGTTTCAGGCAAGCTAAAAGTGGTTGTGGTTGTAATTATTATTATTATTATTATAAAACAAGAACAACAAAAAACAAGTTAAAAACTAATCGTCTTTCCCCGTGGGGTCAGGGAACAAGCTCAGGTCATCGGGATGTGCAGCAGGCTGCCTGCTCAGTCGTCTCTCTGGCCCCCAAATCTCAGCCTATTGGAATCAGGAATCCTGATCTCTCTTCTAATGCAGAGGCTCCTCAGACTGGGGTCAAGGGCTCCACCTGCTCACACACTCTAGGGCTTCACCTGTCACAATCAAGCTGTCACCTGCAGCACTGACTGAGGGACACCTGAGGGCCCCTGTCACTGGGATCAGCCTGAGACCCAGACATGTGCTCTGGTGATGGTCCCTGCTCAGGCCCCGGGGAGGCTCCTGTGATTTCTTGTGCTGTGACCTGGGAGTGAAACGCCACAGCCAGAGTCTGTGGAGTCCAGGTTTGTGCCTCTGCTGGGAGCTGAGGGTGTGCAGCTTAGGAGGGCTGGGTGCAGGGGGACAGCTTTAGTGCAGGTGACAGGAAATGCAAGTTAGTGATTGTCAAATGTCACCCTCAGTTGGGGGCGGCTCAGTGGTAAAGTACCCACTGAGCTTTGGTCTCCAGTACCCATGTAAATATCCAACACAGTGTGACCCCAATCTTGGCAGAGGCAGGACGATCCAGCTGTTCTGACTGAATTAGGGAACTCCAGACTTAGACAGATGTCATGTCTCAGAAAATAAAGTAAGGTGGAGAAACTGGAGCAAAGGCCCTGTGGTGGATTGTGTACACAGCTCTTGCAGAGAGAGGACCAGAGTTTGCTTCTAGTATCCACAAGGGATGGCTCACAGCTGCCTGTCACTCAGTTCCAGAGGACCCAACATCCTCCTTGACACTGTACTATTTGCACAAACCCACACTCACACACACATACAGTTAAACATACAAATAAAATATTTAAAATGTTCAGGTTGAGCTGGAGAGATGGCTCAGAGGTTAAGAACACTGGCTGCTCTTCCAGAGGTCCTGAGTTCAATTTCCAGCAACCACATGGTGGCTCACAACTATCTATAATGAGATTTGGTTCCCTCTTCTGGCAGGAAGGAAAAATGCAGGCAGAATACTGCATAATAAACAAATAAATCTTTAAAAAATAAGTTTTAGGGGTTGTGGATTTAGCTCAGTGGTAGAGCGCTTACCTAGCAAGCACAAGGACCTGGGTTTGATCCTTAGCTCAAAAAAAAAAAAAAGATAAGTTTTAAAAATTTCTATCCCAGCATTCGGGAGGTAGAGGCAGCAGCCTGGGCTACCAAGTCAGTGCCAGGAAAGGCAAAAAGCTACACAGAGAAACCCTGTCTCGAAAAACCAAAAAGAAAAAGAAAAAAAATTTCAGGTTGAACTTGGCATGGTGGTCAGGCTTTAATCACATTATTCGGAAGGCAGAGGAAGGCAGGTCTCTGTGAATTCAAGGATACATGGTGAGACCCTGTTATATAAATAAATAAGGTTGAGACAACGCAGGAAGACACTTGACTATGGCTGGTTCAAAATCACCAACCATCCTTGTGCACTCGCACACACACAAGTATGCTTTCACACTCAAGTACACATCACCTCTCATATTGTACAATAAAGAGCTATTTCCTGTATGAGGCAGGGGGTATAGGTTCTAGCCAAGTCTGTCCCACAAAGTGAGTTCATGGACAAGGTAGGTAACATGGTGAATCTGACCAAAATACAAAGTGAAGGTGATATGGTGGCTGATCCTGCCATGCCAGCTCTCGGGAAGCTGACGTAGAAGGATTGTATGGAGTTCTAGACCAACCTGGGCTACAGAGTGGGTTCAAATCCAACCTGGGCTATAGTGTGGAGCTGTCTCACAGAAACAAGAGAAAACAAACAAACAATCAAGTAAAGAGGATACAGGCACACACCACCATCTCTGCTTTCCTGGGCATTCTTGATCTAGCAGCACTAACGGAATGGAGGAAAATGTTCCTTGATGATCATCTGAAGCTGTTGAGAACGTGACATAAAATAAACTGTCCCCGTCAAAACAGAGAGAAGGGAAATGTAGACTCAGTGCTTCTGGGAAACTGCTCTGTCTGTGAGAGTCATGGAGGGAGAATGGTGACCTTTGTCCTGTCCATCCCATCTGAAACCTGGAACATCTAGACCCTCCTGCCCCAGACCCTGGCATGCACACACTTATGCACACAGTGTCTGTGGAGTGTCCATTGCTAGACTCAGGGGAGGACAGATCTGAGTGCCTGCACCCAGGGCCCAGACCCTCTGGATCTTATGTCCTACAGGGGCAGACACCACCCAAATAATCACCTACACGTGCAGAGGTGTGACCACGACAGCGCTCCACAGGAACATACACTTGGGAGTGAGGTGCTCAACAGGAGATTTGAGTCTAAAAAGGTTTCAAACCTTCACTGAGAAGCTGAGGTCTGAGTATGGAGTGGAGCTAACTAGGGGGACCCAGAGGCAGGTGCCTTCAGGTCAGGGCCCAGCAAACCCCAGGCTGTCTGCAGGTGGAAGCAGGGCAGGACTGGAAATGGAGTCCATGGAGTGAAGTGATGGGTAAATAGTGAACAACAGGACTGCAGAGGTGGGGCCCCCCTCACAGGGCCTTGGAGACCAGGTTAAAGATGTGGGACCTGAACTCCAGTCAGTGGAACACCATTGAATGGGTTTAGGTGGAGAATGACACAATCAGATATCATTTAAAGTTCTCTAGGGTGGCAGGTGCAGGGGTGGGCAGTGGAGTGATAGACAGGTGGGGGATGGGCACTGGACCGTAATCCCAGAGGTGGAGGCAGAAGGATCTTAAGTTGTATGCTAGCCTTGGCTACAAACCAACACCCGATTCCAACCCAAATCCACTATATAGAACAGGCAGGACTCAACTCACAAAGACCTTCCTGCCTCTGTCTCCAGAGTGCTGGGATTGAAGTGTGTGTCACCACCTCTGGCGGTGACTATTTCTCAGCATCAGGGAAGTTGGAACTGGAGAAAAAGTGGGCAAGCCCCACCCCACCATGTTTCCTCCTAACTTGTTGTTGTTGTTTAAAATCCTGATGATTTTCTTTTTGACACTGGGTTGCAAGTACCTGGAAATCAATATGTAGCCAAGGGTCCTCCTGCATCCCCTCTGGAGTGGGAGGATTATAGGCTGTTCTCTATACTACTGTGTGAGCCATGCTCAGCCCTGATTTCCTTTTCCACATTCTCCACCGCTCTCTCTTGACTTCTTCCCGTCTCTGCCTCTATTTCCCCTCTTTTTCTGGGACACCTGGTCTGCTGCTCTCTCCATGTAGAAGCCTCTGGAACAGCTGGAGGTGCCTCCTTCTGTCTCCATTCCTAGTGGAGTGTAATAGGACTTCAGGAAGTCCAGGGCAGGTGAGGCAGGCCGGAGGGCAAAGGCGGTGGAATCCTGGGTGGAGGAGCTGGTGTGCACTCAGCTTCTGGGCTAAAGAGCTGGGTCAGTAGAGGACTAGTGTCTGAACACGGTCTGAGAATGGAGTCATAGGAGGAGATTCTGAGTGCTGTGAGGAAACTCCATGAAACATTCCCCAGGTTCTTCACAACATGGAGTTGTTCTCAGAACACTTTCCTCACCTGACATGTCTTAACCCTCAGAGTACAAACTGTCTGAGTGAAGTTGGCCATGGCTGGAGGCTTCAGTCCTCTTCATTGTCAGGTTCCTCTCCCAGGTCCCATGGCCTCTAGAGACTAGGATTGATGGAAGTGGTTGCCATGGAGACACAGAGACAGTTATCTCTTTAAAATGACCTTGTTGGGGAAATCCCATGGAGTCTGATGCATTCATGACACAAAACTAAAGAAATGTTAAAATCCTCAGAGAGAGGACAAGGAGGTGGGACACTGCCCAGGGACCCACTGTTTGCTCATTTTACTAAACAGTGTGGATTTCCTTTTCTCTCTATTTCTTGTGCTACTCCATTGGTCTAGCCCAGGACTAGGAATCTAGGGAACACAGTACAACCCTTGGAGATACAGTGACCATCTCAACGTGACATGAAGAAGCCATAGCCCGGTCTTGTCCTAGATCTGACCTTCCTGATTCTAACTCTGAATTTCACACACATCCTCTTCCTCAACTGGAGGAATGACCACATGGCTCATAAGGCTCTGCTTAGATGACCCATGACTAGTGACACGGTGGTCCCCAAAGCCCCCAAGAGCTGCCGTGTGGTAAAGGCCACCTTGCCTCCTCTCTTTTAGACAAAACATCTTAGTTTCTTTTCCCGACAAAAGCACCCTGAGGGAGAACTGACTTATTCTGGCTCACAGTCCAAGGGTACAGGCCGTCACAGTCCTGGGAGTCAAATGACAGGACCCTGAAGCAGCTGGTCACATCACAGGTGCCGTCAGGAAGCAGAGAGTGAAGGGTAATTGTCCTCAACTCACTGCCTCCACTTTATATGGCCCAGGATCCCCTGCTAGGGAATGGTTCCACACACAGTTTAGATGGAAGTCTATATCAATTAACATAAAGATAACCCCTCACAGATATTCTCAGAGGCTAACCTTTGTCTAGATAATTTTGTTTTTGTTTTTGTTTAATTTGTTTGCTTTGAGACAGTGTCTCTTAATATACCCCTGGTTGTCCTGGAAGGCACTATGTAGCTTGACATGGCCTCAAACTCCCAGAGATCCACCTGCCTCTGCCTCCTGAGTTCTGGGATTAAAGGTGTGTGTCACCATGGCTTGCTAGTCTGGATAGTATCTGAGAAGTGCCACCGAGGCTTGTCTGCTGGGTGATTCTGGAAACATTAACCATCACAGTCTTTGCACAGGCTGACCTTGAACTTGCCGAGTGGACAGGCTGAGAAATCCTGGTCCCTCTCTGTCTACCTCCTGAGAGCTGGGATCACAGCCTGTGTCACTCACCTATTGTCCCCATTCTGCAGGCCAGGACACCACAGACAGATCAGTGGCTTGTGCAGGTGAAGCTCCTGTCCCTGGTTGCCTTCCTTCATCCTTCCCTCCCTCCGTCCTCCACACAAGTCCAGCTGCTCGTGTGTATGTGTGTATACATTTGATCTCTCCTCTTGCTCAGTCAGTAATGCTGCCTTGACAGCGGAGAATGTGGGGAGAAAATGCCCCATCTGGGGTTGGTGATGGAGAACTAGCACGCCCCTCATATGCCTCCTCCTCCCGGCACTGGGGAAGGCCTGTTGGCAGAGGGAGGGGACACATACCCAGGGAGACCTGCCCACAGGCCTACTCCACAACCTGTGCATTGCTGGAGTACAAATTAAGGGAATGCAGCTGGGCATAGTGGATCACGCCTTTGATTCCAGCACTCAGGAAGTAGAAGCAGGTAGATCTCTGTGAGTTCAAAGCTAGCATGATTAGGCAGCCATGGGGACATAGTGAGATCCTATCTGAAAAACAAAACAAGATGGAGTGTGTGTGTGTGTGTGTGCACGCATGGGGCTGGGGTGGTTCCAGGATGGATGTTGCAGAATGTGGATTCAGTGAGGGGTGAGAGATCATCTGTACCTCTTTGGGACAATGGTGGCACATGGACAGGTCCACCATACTCAAGGGGGCTGAAGGATGGACGGCTGTAATTAGTGATACCAGGGATCACACAAGAAAGTCCAAGGGATCCAGGGATCACACGAGAAAGTCCAAGGGATGCAGGGATCACACGAGAAAGTCCAAGGGATCCAGGGGTCACACAAGAAAATCCAAGGGATTCAGGGAGAATGCGAAAAAATCCAAGGGATCCAGTGGAGGCCATCCAGCCCCGCCTGCAGCATCCGAGGCCCTGACACTTTACCTGCAGAGAGCCTAAGGAGAGGAGATGGGGCAGGATGCTGGGGGCAGTCTGGGGCAGAGGGTGCATTCATCCTGCTGCAGAAAGCCTGTCCCTGGAACCCTAGGCTTGTCTGGGACTCCAGACCCCTGGTCACGAGTGGTTCTCCCAGCCCACCCTCTTTTCTCTTTTCAGATATCAGTAGTGATGAGAATTTTCCCTTCAAACTTGCTCTGAACCACTGAGCCAACTCTCCAGCCCATCCAAATTAATTTTTAAGTAGTTATCTATTGTGTGTTAACAGAAAAGAAGTTTAATCTGAAAAATAACCATTTTCCAAAATAAAGCAACAATGTGAGAAGAATAGATCTTTTATCAATCACATTATGCTTTTCTGTGTCCTGTTCTTGGGGACATTTTGTTAGAAGATCACTGGGTTTCCCTGTCTTCTTTGGCTTTAATCACCATTTTGTTTGAAGTAACTGGGGAGAAACATCCAACTTCACAGTCACACAGAAGAGATGTTATGTTTAATGTCTTCAGGATGGACACTCAGTGTGATACAACAACAAAATAACACTTTTTAGCTTTTTTTTTTGTGTGTGTGTGTGTGTGTGTGTGAGCTGAGGATGGAACCCTGGGTCTTGCGATCCCTAGGCAAGTGCTCTACCACTGAGCTAAATCCCCAACCCTAGCTTTTTTTTTTTTTAAGGTTTATATTATTTAATGTATGTGTTTTTCCTACATGTGGTTATGTACAACACATGGTGTCTGCCACCCTAGGAGGTCAGAAGAGGGCATCAGATTCCCTGCAGCTGTACAGGTTGTTAGCTCATGGGTGCTGGTTCAGTACAAGGGAGGGATGGGGTGGACTGAGGAGAGGGTGCTGCCTGCAGGAAGCAGAGTGATGCCCATGTGTCCCTCAGTCTTATTTATTGCTGTAATCATCAAAATGAACCTGGCAGAGAAAGGGTGTATTTCATCTTACACTTCCACATCACCGTCCATCATCAAAGGGATTCAGGGCAGGACCTGGAGGCAGGATCCTGGAGGTGGGAACTGAAGCAGATACCATGAGGAACACTGCTTCCTGGCTTGTTCCTCCTGACTTGCTCAGTCTAATTTGTGAGACACCCCAGGACCACTGCCTAGCTGTGGCCCCGCCCACAGTGGGCGGGGCACTCCCATATCAGTCATTAAAAGAAAGCACCCTAGAGGCTTCACTAAAGGCAAGGTGGGGGGAGGGATTTCCTCAGTTCAGGCTCCTCTTCCCACACCATGTCTGGGTTTGTGTCAAGTAAACAAACACCAGACAGCAGGAGCTCAGGATGCAGGGCTGCTGGGACTGAGAACTGGGGAGGACCTGCTGAGCCCCTCCCCCGCTGGGGCATCAGGGACTCACCCTCCTGGGGGGAGGCCCTTGCTGGGGGTCCAGCCTTCTGCAGGTCAGAGAGACTGGGAACAGGATGCAGAGTAGGTGAGGAAAATCACAGACTTCTTTTTCCGAGGGATCAAAGGTTCTTCATGTTATTACTTTCTGTCCTTGCTCTGCTGTGTTCCTTTTGGTCCTGTTCTTCTACCCTGATTTTTCCCTTCTTCTATTTCCCCGAGGACTTCCTTCTAACTTCTTTATCCTTTCCTTACAGCTTATATACCCAAGCTTTAAAGCCACATAAAAATTAAAATGTTACATTCCATTTTTTAAGTGAATGATTACATTGAATACAAATAAAAACATCACGTTTCCCATTTCCCTTACATGATTAAACATTTTACAAATTACAGGTGAAAAACAAATTATCCTCGAGACCCCTCATACAGTCAAACATTTGTCTTTTAGACTTCTCATAGATCAGGAGCTTTTCAGCCATAACTATCTACATAGGCAGAAGGTTTTATAATAGCAGAAAAAACGGTTAGTAGACTCACTATCCTTATTTTACAGTTCTGTCCCAATTATCTTAACTAACTATCCAATTCTTTTTTTATTATTATTACATTAAGTAAGTTGTTTAAAGCTTTGTTTTAACGATGATGCACACTGAAACCTGTGAACATATTTTCCAATTTGAAAAAGAACTTGAGTTAACTCCTGGGACTTGATGGTTTTTCGTAGTCATTAACCTAAACCATAGTCTATACGGCTCCTCGAGAGAAACTCCTAAGTCCTGGCCATGTGACACTTCCTTGGTCCTATTTTCCATCTTCTGCAAACCCTGCTTTCTCAGGGTTCCCTACCTTTATTTATATTAATTTTCCCATTAAACTAACCTCTATTACAATCCTTTACTCCATTTGTTAAAAACCCTTAATCATCAAAATTCTATTAAAACTAACACTGTTATTGTATAAAATCATTTCTGCAATTAAACAGTACAGCTGAAGAGGAATCATCTTCATAAATGATCCAGAGGTAGAATTGTCTAGTTGAATGGGATATTTCCATGAGATAATCACACTGCATCAAAGGCAGTGTGCATCCCCCCTCACCCCGTTACACCATGCAGGATACCAGAGAAAAATGGCGGCAGCAAACACCTAAAGGCACAGCAGGAGCAAGAGACACTGTGGAGCTGCAGCCCTTGGGGGCCTTGCCCATCTCAGATTCACCTGTCAGTGCCTCACCTTCTGGTGGGCCAGTCTCCTGAAGTTCAAGTGTCCCCTGCTGCTTCTCTGACATGGACTCTGGTAGGCCCCCCTGCTAGGATGGCTGACTGCAGAGGAGGGGACCCAGTGAGTCCCATCTCCACCCTGTCCCTCAGTCTTAAGGACCTTTCTCTCCCTTGCCTGGAGGGTGACATTGCTGATATAGTCCCAGGAGACTGATAAAAGGCAGGGAAAGTGGAGATGGGGAGAGAAGTGGGGACATTTTCTTCCTTCAGAACAGGCAAATCTGATTCTGCAGGGACTGAGGAGAGATAGGTAGGTAGGTAAGTAGATAATAGATGGATAGATAGATAGACAGATAGATAGATAGATAGATGGATAGATAGATAGATAGATAGATAGATAGATAGATAGATAGACAGATAGATCATAGCTAGATGATAGTTAAGGGAAGAATCAGAAGGAACATTCTTTCTCTCTTTGCACATTCACAGTTTTTCTTCTTGCTCAGAGTTTATGAGGCTTCAGGTCCTGCATCAAGAGACACCAATGGCCTGCACAGCTGGAGACAGCATTCAGAGCTGAGCCTGTGGGGCTGGTCTGTTCTGAGAAGTCAGAGCAGAGCTGGAGGGTGACATAGAGGAGGGATGGGATGGGGCCTTGGGTCTGGTCTTACTGAGCATTAGGATCCACCCTTCTAGGTGAGGTGACTGCTGCATGGACGGGACCGAGATGACAGAGTAAGCAAGGATAGGATGTGTCTTAGTCACTGCTCTACAGCTGTGCAGAGTCACCATGACCAAGGCAACTCTTATAAAATAGAGCATGTAAATGGGGGCTTCCTTCCAGTCCAGGGGTTAGTCCATTATCATCACGGTGGGGAGCATGGCGGCACACAGGCAGACATGGTGCTGGGACAGTGGCTGAGGGCCACATCCTGGTCTCTGGGCAGCAGACAAAGTGAGACAGGGACTAGCACAGGCATGTGAAACCTCAGAGCCCAAGTCCAGGGACACTTCCACAACAAGGCCACACCCCAATCCTTCTAATCCTCTCAGAGCACCACTCTGGTGACTAAGTCCCAGCAGGGGAGCCTCTGGGGCCATTCTTACTCAGAGCCCCACAGGATGTTAGAGAATTAAGCAGCAGATCTGCACCTTCAGTCAGAGTGAAGTGGGAGGGCAGGTGTGGAGGGCACCCCAAGTCTCTGTCCTTTATGATTCCCCCTCCTGTGGCACACAGGGAGGTGATCTTCTTGCTCAGTGACCTCAGCCTCATCCTAGGAAGACAGTGATGCCAGCAGGCCAGGCTCCTGTGACAGAGCCAGACAGTTGTCCACCTTGTGTGTAGCAGGAGAGGCCACAAGGGCCCTGGAAGAAGGATGTGAGACCCTAAGGTGCCCTGTTCCCTCAAAGCCTGCATACCTAATGGAGCAAGGAAACTTTCATCCAAAAGATTTTTGTCCAATAAACCTTCTGCTTGGGTAAAGAACTTGTGAACAGACTGGGTCAGCTGTAAGTGTGAGTTCATGTGTCAGTTCATGTCTACCAGTCACTTCTCACATCACACCATCCCTGTCTGCATTTCCCACACAGGCCTCAGTGTCCCCAGTGTGGGGACACAGCCTGTCCTGAAGGAGGAGGCTCACCAGCACCTCTGTCCCACAGCAGCAGGAAGCTGTGCAGAAAGCAGGTTAGTGCCTCAGCTCGTCCTTCTCCTCACGGGATCTGTGACACCAGCCTCTCAGCGTGGATTTGTTTCACCAATTCCAAGGGTTTGGAGGATTGTCCTGCCTTCAGCTGCATCCCTTGGCCTGGACAGGCAGCCCCATGTGGGTGCAGTGTCGAAGGAGACCACAAGAGGGCGGCAGTGCCTAGAGCTGGAGTTCTGGGAAGATGTGAGCCACACCTTCACACAGACATGGTGCTGGGATCAGAACTCTCATCCTCTGTAGGGACAGCAAATGCTCTTACCTGGTGGCCATCTTTCCAGCCCCTTGAAGAGATTTTTAGACGCCATTTAACCCTCCTGCACTGGACACCAACAACTGACACATCAGCTGAGGGGAATGAGACTATGACAAGCTGCAAAGTCACAGGTAGACGATGGGACAGTTGGACATGACTGGTCACGGCTGGTTGACAGGATTGTGATGCAATCCAATTTCTGACAGCTGAAATGTCAAGAAAAGGCTACATTTCAGTCACTCAGGTGGAGCAGACTCTGGAAGCTCCCACATCATCTCACCCTTGGTTTTGTCCTTTCCTGGTCACCTCTGCAGGGACTCAGTTTCTGTTTCCTTACTGAATCCACAGCCTGCTCAGTCAGCCTGGAAAGGTCAGTGGAGGGAAGAAAAGGCATTTACAGTCAGAGGAGGGAAGCTGGGATTGCTTAGGAAGCCTGGAGGCTGAGAGTCTCAACAAGGCCTAGGAATGGAGTCCAGTGGGGAGAATTCTGAGACCTTATGAGAAAATTCCAAGAAACAGGACCCTTGTGACCTACGTTTCTTCAAAACATGGAATTGTTCTTGGAGTGTGTTTTTGTGCCTTGTTTATAGGTTCCATTCTGCATGTCCCACCGATTCTAGAGCAGTGACAGCTGAGTCGCTCCAACCCTACATCCTGGGGAACCCCATCTGTACCCTAAGGTGTGTGGTACATTTTAGGGTACAGAGGCTCTTCTTTCTCAGTCTTATCTGTGCGCAAAGAACAAAGGCCACATGCACCTTCCCCGAGGGGCTGTTAACATTGAGCTCAAATGGAAAGGGATCCTGGCAGTCAGGAGCCAAGGAATACCACAGAGTCACTGTAAGCATAGCAGCTCACAGCCCTGCTCCAGGGAAAGGTTTCTCTAGGACAAGATGACAGCTCTGCTCCCTCAGGGGAGGGTTTCCCCAGAGCAGTTGTTACAGCTGTGCTCACTCTGAAGAAGTTGTAAGTGCTCTACTCAGGTCTGGTGAAGTGTTCCAGGTGTGCTCCACTGTGGAGAAGTTACAGCTGTGCTCCACTGTGGAGAAGTTACAGCTGTGCTCCACTGTGGACAAATTACAGCTGTGCTCCACTGTGGAGAAGTGTTCCAGCTGTGCTCCACTGTGGAGAAGTTACAGCTGTGCTCCACTGTGGAGAAATTACAGCTGTGCTCCACTGTGGAGAAGTGTTCCAGCTGTGCTCCACTGTGGAGAAGTTACAGCTGTGCTCCACTGTGGAGAAGTTACAGCTGTGCTCCACTGTGGAGAAGTTACAGCTGTGCTCCACTGTGGAGATGTTACAGCTGTGCTCCACTGTGGAGAAGTTACAGCTGTGCTCCACTGTGGAGAAGTGTTCCAGCTGTGCTCCACTGTGGAGAAGTTACAGCTGTGCTCCACTGTGGAGATGTTACAGCTGTGCTCCACTGTGGAGATGTTACAGCTGTGCTCCACTGTGGAGAAGTTACAGCTGTGCTCCACTGTGGAGAAGTTACAGCTGTGCTCCACTGTGGAGATGTTACAGCTGTGCTCCACTGTGGAGAAGTTACAGCTGTGCTCCACTGTGGATAACTGTTACAGCTGTGCTCCACTGTGGAGAAGTTACAGCTGTGCTCCACTGTGGAGAAGTGTTCCAGCTGTGCTTCACTGTGGAGAAGTTACAGCTGTGCTCCACTGTGGAGAAGTGTTCCAGCTGTGCTCCACTGTGGAGAAGTGTTCCAGCTGTGCTCCACTGTGGAGAAGTGTTACAGCTGTGCTCCACTATGGAGAAGTTACAGCTGTGCTCCGCTGTGGAGATGTTACAGCTCTGCTCCACTGTGGAGAAGTGTTCCAGCTGTGCTCCACTGTGGAGAAGTTGCAGCTGTGCTCCACTGTGGAGAAGTTCCAGCTGTGCTGCACTGTGGAGAAGTTCCAGCTGTGCTCCACTGTGGAGAAGTTACAGCTGTGCTCCACTGTGGAGAAGTTACAGCTGTGCTCCACTGTGGAGAAGTTACAGCTGTGCTCCCCTGTGGGGAAGTGTTACAGCTGTTCTCCACTGTGGAGAAGTTACAGCTGTGCTCCACTGTGGAGAAGTGTTCCAGCTCTGCTCCACTCTGGACAGGTTACAGCTGTGCTCCACTGTGGAGAAGTTACAGCTGTGATCCACTGTGGAGAAGTTACAGCTGTGCTCCACTGTGGAGAAGTGTCACAGATTTCTCCACTAGGGGAAAGTTTCTCCAGTGAAAGTGTCTTGTTCTGGTTCAGTGAAAGTGTCAGAACTGGGCTTCATGCTGGAAAAAATGTGACTCTGCACACAAACCTCACTCAGGAGATTATTGGAAGGAAGAAACCAGGAGGGTGGCTGTCTCTAGGGAGAGAAACAGCAGCAAGTGAACAAGGCATAGAGCTTATATGGGGGGAGGGGGGACAGGGCTTTCCAGGGTGGATTGGGAATGGTGGGATTTTGTAGCCTGACTCTGGGGCAAGCTCACAGATTTTTGGGATTTCAAGGCCTGTTCTTGGGGTCAAGTCAGGGTTGGGGTGTTTTTCCTTGGCTTGGGTTTCATGTCTAGTCAGGGAGGAACAGGGTGTTTTCACCCTACAGGGACAAGCCCATTTTGGGGTGAGAGTAGCTGGGTCCCTTGAGCTGGCTCACCTGGTAGGTCCACCAAGGAGGGCAGACACCAGGAGGGCAGAGCTTGGCATGGGCTGTCCTGGGGCTGGGCTCTTTCTTCTCTTAGCCCAGTCCCACGCTACAGCCTGACCAACTGTAAAAAGTCTCTCTGAGGTTTGGGACCAGGCCAGGTGACTATGAGTTTGCATTGCAACATTATGGGTGAGGTCTGGGGGGAGGTGCTGACCCTGTTGGGGCCCTCGGGATTTTGGTAGTTTTGGTTCCTGCCCTACCTTGCAGGGTTTATTTTAAGTGTTCCATTCCCTGGGGTCAGGACTATTATTTTGCTTTGTTTGAGACAGGGTCCCACTTTTAGCTCTGCCTGGCCTGGAATTTCCATGTAGACCAAGTTGGACTAGAACTCACAGAGGTCCACTTGACTCTTCCTCCTGAGTCCTGGGTTAAGGCCTGTACCACCATGGCCAGCCATGACTGATGTTTGGTCACTGGTTTGTGTTTTAACTGAAAGGGTCTTACCCAGGGCAGGAGGAGCCAACTGTGTACAAGTCAGAAGCTCGTCTGTCTCTCCACAGCCTTCCTTTCTCTTCTGTCAGATGGACTTGGACGTTCCTTGGTCCTTCTAAGTCAGGCCCTGTTCTGATGTGACATCTTTATCCTAGGGGAAGCTGGGAGAGGATTCCTTCAGGGACACTGATCAGGCCAGAGCCACTGCTGCCCCCTGCTGGCCTCGTTCCTTTCTGCTGAGAAGGATCACAGGATAG
>NW_023412370.1:0-26043 GCF_903995425.1 Onychomys torridus
CTCTTCCCTTTTTGATGAGCCTATCCCTGCCGATGAATTAATCCTATTGTTGAGCCTATCCCTGCCACTGAATTAATCCCTCCTTTGTTAAAACCTCCCACCCCGGTCAAATCCTATGAAAAGATTTATCCTGTCATTCATAAGAATGCAGCAGGCGATGACTGCCTTGACCCTTCTTCAGAAATCAGCTTTGAAGAAGTGGCAGCATGTTACGAAAGAGAGAGATGTGATCCCCCTCCCTTTTCACAGTCCCAAGCCTTTTATGCTAGCCGCCAAATAGGTGAAAGGAGCCTTCACTGGCACCCTCCACCTCCCTATGTCCCCTATGTCACTCCCGCTTCCAACACCCCTCGCACCCCCATTCGTAGGGAGACAATGACAGGGCAAATGGGCCCCAATATACCTTGAATGCAGGGTCTCTTAGAGACCAAGGAATCCCTTCTAAACCAGATCACCAATTTGAAGGATGTCCTCTGTATGAAAAGGGAATTGAGAGATCTTACCCAACAGATACAGGAATTACAGGCCAACCTTACAGGAGAAGCTGACATCACCCTTCCCACCACCTGTGGTAATCCCCCTCACACAGACTCCCCGCCAAAGACACAGATCAAACCAAAAATAGGCAAGACCAAAAGGGCACTGACTGCAGTGTCCCTCTCTTTCCCAGTAATGACCCGCTCTGGTGCTCAGTCCCAGGATGTGGGGGAACAGGCAGACATCACTCAGGGTGCTGACAGAGATACTGACGTTGTGAAACAGGGGTCCTTGGCCTCGGAGGGAGAGGAGGAGGACCTGTTGGAGGAACAAGAGTGTGACAGCACTGGCCAGGTTATATATAAAAAATCTAAAAATAAAACATCTAAAGGATTTACACTCAGTAGTCAAAAAATTATGGTATTAATGCGCCCTTCACAATTTCAATTCTTGAAGGGCTGGGGCAGGGGGGTAATCTGTTGCCACATGAATGGAATAATGTGGTTCAGTCAGTGCTAACTTGGAGTCAATTTTTAACATGGAAGGCCAAATTTATAGACAGAGCAGAAACATAGGCCGTCATAAATAAGAAAAGTCCTCAGATGGCTTCATGGTCTTCTGACAAGATTACAGGGAGAGGCAAATATGCCACAGAGGAAAAACAACGGAAACTCCCAGCAGGGCTTCTGGCACAGATGGCCCAAGTGGCACTGACAGTCTGGAGACTTGTGCCCGTGAAAGGGGCAGCCACCACCACCCTGTCTAAGATAGTCCAAGGCAACAGCGAACCCTATGCCCAGTTCGTTGCCAGGCTGCTAGAAGATGCTGAAAGAATCCTGGGAGAAGATGGTTTAGAAAATATTGTGGTCAAGCAACTAGCCATAGAGAATGCCAATGCAGCCTGCAGGGTGGACTTGAGGGGCAAAACTAAGGTTATGGACCTCAATGGCATGATTAAGCTGTGTAGTGATGTAGACTCATTTGATCATAAAATTTCCAAGTTTATCAGTATGGCAATAGGTGCCATGCTCCAGGCACCCGCTAGAGGGCCTAACAATGGAACCAAAAACTGTTTCAAATGTGGGCACCCGGGCCTTTTTGCCAGGAAATGCCCTGGTGCCCAGGGTGAGAGATCCCCCCCACTTTAATGATAATCTGAGAAACCCATCCCCAGGGCTCTTCCCTAGATACAAAAGGGGACTGCATTGGACCAGAGACTATTGCTCCAAGACTGATGTTAATGGCCAGCCATTATCTGCGGTCTTGGGAAAGGGGCTGTGGGCCCCATTTCAGGGCCCCACCCATCCATCACAGCCCCCTACAACCCCCAACAACCCCTTCAACAACAATCAAGAACAGGGAACCTCACTGCCCCAGACAGCCTTGGCCCAACTTGCTCAAGCCTATCCCGAGCCACACCAGGAAGTGCAGGACTGGACCTCTGTTCCTCCACCACCCGGATTGTAACCCCAGAAGAGGCCATGGTGATTATAGAGACCGGGATCCTTGCCGTCCCCCCCACACCTGGGATGTTCTTTCTTATTATAGGCTGAGCTTCCAGCTCACCGCAAGGGCTCTCTATCATAGTTGATTCTGATTATCAGGGAGAGATAAAAATCCTGGCCCTAGCCTCTCAGGGTCCTATCACCATCCCCGTGGGCCAATATATTGTTCAGGCTCTCCCTCTCCCGATGGTTGGACAATTTCCCCATAAGGGTCCAACTTGTGGCCTCTCAAAACCAGGATCATCAGACATTTTCTGGGTCTAACAATTAATGGAGAGCTGGCTTATAATTAAACTCTCTCTGGAGGGAAAACAATTTCTGGGCCTTTTGGACAGAGGAGCTGATGCCACTGTCATAGCCAAAAAATATTGTCCTGACTCACGGCCACTGGAGCCCACTGCCATACATTTAAAGGGGATAGGCCAAATCCAAACTACGCTATAAAGCTCTAGATTTCTAAAATGGGAGGACCCTGAAGGGAATACTGGAATAGTAAGGTCCTTTTTGGTTGAGGGGTTGCCGATAAACCTGTGGGGAAGAGATGTAATAACACAGATGGGGGTCATCATGATGAGTCCCAATGATAAAGTGAACCAAACGATGCTAAAGACAGGCTATCTGCCTGGCAAAGGGTTAGGAAAGTTTGGACAGGGGCAAACTCAGCCCATCATGCCCATCCCCAAGTTGGACAAAAGGGGACTAGGGACGGACCTTTTTTCCTAAAGACCACTGCTCCTCCTGCACACCAAGCCGATAAAATAACTTGGAAGTCGGACGACCTGGTTTGGATAGACCAGTGGTCCATGCCTCAGGAAAAAGTTCAAGCTGCCCTCCAGTCGGTGCAGGAACAATTCGAACAAGGGCATCATGAGCCTTCCACATCTCCATGGAACACTCCCATCTTTGTAATAAAGAAAAAAAACTGGAAAATGGAGGTTGTTACAGGATCTTAGGGAAGTAAATAAGACTATGGTCCCCATGGGGTCATTATAGCCTGGGTTGCCATCTCCTGTGGCTATCCCTAAAAATATTTTAAAATTGTTATAGATATTAAAGATTGCTTTTTCTCTATCCCCCTGCATCCTCTGGATTGCAAACGATTTGCCTTCTCTATACCTGTTGTGAATCATGTTGGACCCAACCCCCGATTTCAATGGAAAGTATTGCCCCAAGGTACGGCCAATTCACCCACACTGTGTTAAAAATATGTAGCTCAATCCATTGATCCAGTGAGGATCCAGTACACTGATGCTTATATTATACACTATATGGATGATCTATTGATAGCAGGGGAGTCTGAAGAAAAGATAAAATATATAGCCCAAAAGATTTTTACTTTACTTCAAAGCCAAGGATTTTGTATAGATCCAGAAATGATACAGACCCAATACCCCTTCTTGTTTTTAGGATTTGAGTTACATCCAGACCTTCTTTATACCCAGAAAATTCAGATCAAGAGAGACAAGGTCCATTGTCTTAAGTACTTCCAGAAACTTCTGAGGGATATCAATTGGCTACGACCTTATTTAAAAATGACCAAGGGAGAGGTATGTCCTCTCGAAGATATTCTCAAAGGAGATTCCTTTCCTCGGTCCCCCAGACATCTTACTGTAGATGCAGGAAAGGCACTACAAAAAACTGAGTCAGCCATCGCCCAACAATACACAGGATATTTTGAGCCGGCCTTACCCTTATATCTGATCATTTGTTCTACAGATTTTGCCCCCACAGGCCTGCTCTGGCAAGAACCCAAGCCCTTACTTTGGGTACACCTTCCTGTTGCAAAAAGAAAAATCCTTCCCATCTACCCCTCTTTGGTTTGCCAATTGATCATGCTGGGGATAAAATCTTCCACAGGATACTTTGGGTGAGACCCTGATGTTATTATTATGCCATATGATAAAGAACAGCTTGAATGGCTGTGCACCTGTAGTCCTGATTGGGCTATCCTTGTTTATACATATATAGAGAAATTTGATACACAGATGCCCAGTAATAAACTCCTACAATTCTTTTCCCTCACTTCTTTTGTTTTTCTCAAAAATACCCGAATGGAGACTATCCCAGATTCCCCTGTGCTTTTCATAGATGGGTCAAAAAATGGTAGGGCTGCTCATGTCCTTAATGGCCAAAAGAATGTTATGACAACTCCTTTCAAGTCAGCTCAGTTGGTGGAGTTATATGCTGCACTTGTTGTCTTTAAAGATTTTAAAAATTGTTCCTTTAATTTATATTTAGACAGTTGATATGTGGTAAGGGCTTTACAGGCTCTGGAAATGGTCCCAGTAATTCAGCCTATTACTTCCACCTTCCAAATGTTTTCTGAACTGCAAAAGTTAATCCAACAGAGGTCATTACCCTTTTATGTTGGCCATATTCATTCCCACGGAGGCCTGCCTGGACCCTTGGCTCAGGGAAATGAGCTTGCTGATTCTGCTACACATTCTATCTTAATTTCTCATCTGGAACATGACCAGATTGCAGGCTCTCGTGAGGCTCACCACCTTCATCATCTCAATGCTCAAACTTTGAGACAAAGGTTCTCAATTACCAGGGAGCAGGCTAGGGAAATTGTAAAAAGGTCTAAAAATTGCCTGATGCTCCTACTTGAACCCCATTATGGAGTAAACCCCAGAGGGCTTATACCTGGACAAATATGGCTGATGGATGTCACCCATGTTCCCTCTTTTGGCAAATTAAAGTTCATACATGTTACTGTAGATATCTTCTCTGGATTTATTTGTGACTCCACTCACAGTGGAGAAGCCACTAGAGATATTATCAATCATATGTTACATGCCTTCACAGTGCTGGGCCAGGCAAACTGTGTAAAATCTGATAATGTCCCAGGAGATACTAGTAATAAATTTAAACAGTTTTGTTTACAATTAGGAATTAAACACATCACTGGAATACCCTATAACCCTCAAGGCCATGTTATCATGGAGAGAGCTCTCCAAACCTTAAAAAATACTCTTAGTAAACTGAGCTCACAAGAGACACTGTTTCCCTTTAAGGGGAACCAAAAAGACTCTACTTTCTCATGCCCTTTTTGTGTTAAATTTTTTGACATTGGATATTTTTGGAAAATCTGCGGCTGAGTGATACTGGCACCCAGAGACAAAATAAGGGTATGCTCAGGCCCTTTGGAAAGACCCAATCACTGGAAAATGGGGTGGCCCTGATCCAATTATTATTTGGGGAATAGGGTCTGCATGTATCTATGATTCCAAGGAGAATGGGGCTCGCTGGCTACCTGAGAGACTGGTCAAGCCATATACTGCCCCAAAAACCCAATCTAAAATTGATGGCCACCCTCTCTCTTCAGGTATGGTTGAAGCCTCCTACAGAATGAGGAATTCTGCCTTTACCTGCCTTATCATGTGCCTCGCACTTATGCCTGCTGTTGACACCAACTCCAGTCCTCGCCTTGGCTTTCTACCCTGATCCGCATCCTCCTGCCACCCCTGATTATTTTCCTTCTCCTCCTCACCTTTGGTCCTTGGGCTTTTCAAGATTAACTCAATTCATAAAAAATCAGATTGATTCAGTTCTATAAAAAACCGTCTCAGTACACTATCATCGTTTAGACACTCCAGATCAAACTATCAAAACAGGTGAAAGGCTAAGGTTCAGCACCCTACAGACCTAAAAACCCCTTACAACTAAAAGCTAGAGGGTACTCAATGACGGTATTAGTATGGGGCCTGTGCTGGAGGCACAACATACAGAGGTCGTCAAGACCAGCTCAACATGGCACGTTGCCAGATACAGGACACACCACTTATAGCCTAAGACAGGGGCCCGCTCAAGTCATGACCAAAGCCTGCTTTGGCCATTTTAAAGAAAAAAGGGGGAATTGTTGGGGACCAAAAATTGGATAGCTGTGCCTTGACTTTTCTTGCTTGGATGATCTTGCATAATTGCACCCATTGAATTGCAAAAACAATCATTCCCAGAAAAAACACAAAGTGAACATTTTGATTAAACTTCCTAGAGTATGTTTGATTGATCAGTTGTTCAAAGCATTGGACCAAAGAGACCTCTCCCTAACCCTTTTCTAATTGATTGATCGGTTGTTTGAGTAACTGGACCAAAGAGACCTCGTCCTGAACCCATTTCTAACAATTTTTTCATCTCCCTCCCTTCCCTCATATCCACCAGTATATAAGCTTGCATTACTTTGCAATAAATGAGACCTTGACGTGACTCAGACTGTCTCTGTCTTTCTTTATGTGCCTGGTCTTCCTCTCATGCCCCCATTGGTCTTTCTGGTGGTGCCTCCTCGGGTCCGACCTAATAACCTGGCCTTCAGGACGGGTCACCCCTTCAGTGCCCTGATGAAATTGGCCTGACACTGGAGGGGGAGCAAGGCTTATTTCATACAGTGCACTGGAGGGGGAGCCAGGCCAATTTCATAATGGCAGTGGAGGGGTGCCAGACCCTAAGGAAATTGGCCTGGCTCCCCCTCCAGTGTCAGTGATGAAATTGGCCTGGATACCTGCTGTGGACTGGATCTCAGCTGGACCACAAGACAAAGGGAGAACTGATGAAGGTACTCAGGATAAGTGGGATTTGGCGAGTGATACACAGCCACAGACACTAGATTATGTTGTGAAGCTGCTGCAATTTTACTCAGACCAAGCAGTGAATTTTATACAGTCACTTGAGGAAACCTGGCAGTCAGCCAGTAGGGTGATAGACATAGAATCAACAATGTAGTTATACAATTTTCTCAGATTGATTAACAGATCTCATGAGTACAGCCTTTATTTCCCCTTTTGTGGTTCCTCATCCGGACAGAGAACATTACGGCCCTAGCTGTAGTTTTTTCTTGTATACCTTTGTTCTGTATCAAAATTAAACCTTTCCCATCATTGTTCTAACTATGGTTTCATTTGTGTGAGAATATTTTAACCTTTGCCTGCAGGTGAGAAGACACCAGGGGGGTCAGGGTCTAGCTAATCTTTCCATGAACTGTAACTTATGCCATTCTGTTTTCATACCATTATGATTCACCCATCAGTTCCCATGTTTATCATAAGCTCCCGTAAAAGGTAATGGTTCTAAATAATTATTATGTCTAGGATTAAAGTTATGGGATAGCCACCATCGACTCTTGATGAGAAACTCTATTTGTCCCTTTATAATTCTTGTAGGAATGGCTAATTTCTGTAACTGCTTCCTCACAGATGCTGTCGGCTACGCGTGTGAATTGTCTATGAGTCCCTGAACTTCTTTTACTTTCATTCTCTCTTCACTAGAGTCTTTGTCCTTCTGAATCATAAGTTCTTTTTGCTCTAAATCATTTATGGATTCCTCCATACTTTTGGGACCCTCTTGAACTGTTTGCCTAAGAACTTGAATCATAGGTGGGGGTATCAAAGCCACTTTTGAGAAATCATATTCTCTTTATGGGGCATATCAAGAACATTAAGAGTTAACTTCCTGGAATCCATACACAAGGAAACAGCAATAACTACAACTGCAAAGAAAAGATGGCAGAGTGCCAGCCAGCCTCTGCAAGGAGATCTGCGTGGTTCCGTGTAGCCTGGCACCATGATTCGGGCAGATTGATGAGGGGTTGCCAGGGGCATAGACCTGAGGGCCACAAACCCCCTTTCCCATGTAACTACCTCATCCAAGGCATTTGTCACATGGGCAACACTGTCGTGGGCATGGCAGATACCCTTACTGTGCCCTCATGAAATCGGCCTTGATCCCCTTGCAGAGTCAGGGATGAAATCGGCCTGGCTCCCTGTCCAGTGCCCTGTTGAAATCTGCCTGAATCCCCCTCCAGTGCCCTGATGAAATTGGCGTGGCTTCCCTTTTAGTGCTCAGATGAAGTTGACCTGGCTTCCACCCTTGCCCTGATGAATTCAGCCTGGCTCCTGATTTCATCAGAACACTGGAGGGGGTGCCAGGCCGATTTCATCCTGGACACTATACCCAACACTGGATTGGGAGCCAAGCCAATTTCATAAGGGCACTGGACGGGGAGCCAACCCTATTTCATCAGGGCACTGGATGGGGAGACAGGCCGATTTCAATTATGAAATATCTTATTTTCTCTATTTATGGTGATTGAAAATTTTCTGGATATAGTAATCTGGGATGGCATCTGTGATAAGTTAGAGCTTGCTTTGCATGTGTCCAAGCCCTTATGGCTTTTAGAATCTCCATTAAGAAGTGAGGTGTAATTCTCCTAGGACTGCCTTGGTAGGCTACTTGGTTTTATACTTTGCAGCTTTTAACATTTTTTTCTTTGTTATGTATTATTAGTGATTTGGTTATTGTATGAGAAGGAGACTTTCTTTTCTGGCCCAATTTACTTGGTGTTTTGCATGCTTCTCTGTATCTACATCAACACTTCCGTTAAATTAAGAAAAATTTATTAGAGAATTTTCGAAGTATTGACTGGACATTGTAGCTGTGTTCTCTTTCCTCTTTTTTTATCATTCCTAGGTTTGGTCTCTGCATAATTACAAAAACCATAAAAATATATGAAGTAGGATTTAAGCAGATTATTTCAAGCTAATATCTGAAGAAGCCAAAGACCTTCCAGATATCAAGGAGTCTTAGTGATACTGTCTTTTGATTATTAGCTGTTTCCTGTATGAATTTCTCATGTGCTCTTGTAGCTTTTCCATCATTCACTGGGCACAATTTTCCCTCGACCAAAAGAATATTTAGATAATTTTCTGAGTAGTAACTTAGCCAGGATCCCTAATTTCAGGCCCTTCTGTCATTATTATCATTATCAGCCAGGAACATCCCAAGAAGGACAAAGGTGTCTAATCAGAGAGAGATATGTATTCTCTAGAAACTGACGTAAGCATCCAGAATACCTGTTTGAGGAGACCTGGGATATGTGCTGAGTAAGTTTAGCTTTCTCATTTCTAAAGTCTTATTCATTGTTTTAGATTCACCTTAACAATTAACTCAGAACTAAATCATACCTACTTATGGTACTTCTAGCCATGATGGAACCTGCCTAGCCAAGTTGTCTAATGTCTGAGTACACTTGCCAAAAACAGCAGGAGCAGAGACATCTTGGAGAGATAAGGGTCAAAGGAATGAAAGGGAAGTTTTATTTTCAGAGTGGGATGGTCAGAGAAGAGAAAAGAGAGTAGAAGAACTAGACTGTTAAGAACTGGAGAGGAATGTACTGAAATGGGAAAGAACTAGATTGAAGGGCTAGAAAGAGAGTACTAGAGCAACAAGATGGAAGATGCCAGATAAGGAACAACAGGATGAGAAGGAAGGAGATGGGAGAGGAGCTAATATGGAAAAGAACTAGATGGAATGAGAACCTAGATGGGGCAGAACTGAGATGAGAGAATTAAGATAGAATTTATAGGTGAAAGAAGATAAATGCAGAAATGAATCAGGTAAGAAAGATGCTAGGTAAGAGTGCAGAATAGGAGTTTAGACAAAGAAACTGGCTCAGAAGAATAAGGTGTATGGAATAAAAAGTTTATTGTATGTAGACTCATTTCCTGTCATGAAAGATTAAATTACCCACTGGTTATATACTTTTTCTGGACCCTGGGATGGGGCTATTGAGAGGTGGACCCACATAGTCCCTGACACACGTCTTCCCAGATTACCTGGTTGTTTTTTTGTCAAGAAATTTATTTATTGGACATTTTCTTTGACTGATGTGTCTATTTCTTCTATTGTATCCCTAGTGCCTGACATTTCTTCTTCTATTTCTCTAATTTATTGGTGAAACTTGGTTCTGTACTTCCTGTTTTTAGTCATAAATTTTTTATTTGTGTAATAACCTCATTTTCTGTTTTCTTTAATTTTTCTGTTTTCACTTGAGGTCTTAAACAGTTGCATTTGTTACCTTCAACTATTTGTTTGTTTTTTTCTTGGCTTTAATTGATTTCTTTATTTCTTTTCTCCCATTGTTTGTGCCTTCATAAATTTATGTAAGAGATTTAGTAATTTCTTTTTAAGAATCTCTATCATTTGGGTTGAATTTTGAGACCATAAGGTGTGGAGATACTTAGGCTATAATTCATCTTTCATGGAGAACTAGCTGCATAAATGGAGTAGAAGTAACCAAAGAGAGAAATGAATGGAAAGTTGTGGGGAGATAGAAATCTAAGCCCTTTGAAAATGAAGCCCAATGTGTTTGGCACAGAACTACTAGATTTGATTTTTGTCCTGCTGTGTTTTAATCTTCCTGTTTTCTTTCCTCACTATGTGTCAATTCCTCTTTGGAATGTAAAGGGGTTTTCTGTGTCATTTGTATGTTGGAAAGACTTAACATGTTCTTTGATCTTATAAGATGACACAGTCAAGAATTGGTCTTCAGTGCCAAAAGAGATATTGGGTATTTGAACAGTGTAGGGGCTGTGGCAGACTATGAGCATCATTGAAATGACTAAATGCATTTTTTCATGGATGATCCTGAACCTAAAATAACCTGGGTCAGAATCTAGTCAACTGAATGTAAAGCTGCCCGATAGGATGAGGTATTTGAACATGTTTCTCTCCTTGGCAACTTTCTTTGGGTTGCTAGTGTATCCTTCAGGAGGAGGAACCTGGTCACTCTGCTCAGCCTGGAAGGATGGAACTGGAGTTGCCTGTACTGAATCCACCATGTTTAAATGAATCCACAGGGGTGTCTTGGCCCTGGAGGAGATGGGAATGGAGGGGAGGGGGTGGGGGGATGGTTGGCCACCGGAGGGAAGGGGAGAATAGTAGAACCAATGGCTGATATGTAAAATTAAAACACAAATATAATAAATTAAAAATAACAAAAAAGGAAATATATCATTGGTGGTTGTGATGGCCTCAACCCATTTCATTTTCTGTGTTTCTACTAAATTGTGGGTGAAATGAATCAGCCAGCTTCCTTCTTGTGCTGTCATGACTTCACCATCAGTATGCATAGTGTCACTAAATCAGATAAGATACAATTGGTAGAATTTATAGTCAATGCTAAGCCATTTTACTACCCAGATTTTTTTAAATTTTGTAGTTTTTATTTTTGTTCCTGAACACAAACTTTTTCTGAGTAGCCCTGACTCTACTAAATGTAGCTCTGTTAACCAGGTTGACCTCCAACTCATAGATTCACCTGACATTTGCTCCCACATGGTGAGATTAAAGGTTGGCCAACATTCCAAATGACCCCCCATACATACAAGACCAGTAAGAGTTCTGAACTTCTCAACCATCTCTTCTTCCCTGTATTGATTATTTATGACCAACAATGATATTTCAAATGTAATCATCTTTCCTTTTGTAACTGTTTAAATGTGCAGCCAATTTAGTAAGATTTATGAAAGTACAATTTAAACTGGAGCAATTCAGATTTTTAGAAGATGAATACAGAACTAGAGTGAATGCCTGACTCCTTTTAGGAACTTCAGTAAAACAATCTCCAAGTCCATCTTATCTTTTTGTTTGTTTGATGGAAGTTTCAAGTGCAGATGGGTTCTTAATATTTACTTCTTTGTTTTCCTATAACTGATTACATAGACGAGGGTTACTTTCAACTCAGAAGCACATATATCTGTTTCTACCTTCTAAGTTCTGGGATTAAAGGCATGAGCCATTACACTCAGCTTACAAATTTTTGTTGTATTTAGTAATGGTTCATGCAATTTCTTTGATATGTGCTCAGTACTGTTGAAGTCTTTTCTTGTCTCTCTAACTCTGTTAATAGGCATTTCTCTTGCAAGACGATATACAACTCCAAGCATTCTTAATATATTCTGGACTTCATTTCCCAGTATGTCTTTCTCAAAATCATCATTACATATGGACTCTATTTCTGAGGATGCATTTATCTATAGCACCACTACATATGGATTTCATTTCCCAGGATGCCTTTCTCTACAGCATCACTACATGTGTGATTTCATTTCCCAGGATGACTTTCTCTATACTATTACTACATTTCAAATTTATGTCCCTGGATGCCTTTCTCAACTGCATCAATACATGTGGGGCATCATTTCCCAGTATGGTTTTCTCTATAACTTCAGTACATTTGGACTCCCTTTCCCAGGATGCCTTCTCTAGGGCATCAGTAAATTATTTACTTTGTTACCCAGGATGCCTTTGTGTAAAGCATCACTACATTCTGGACCTCATTTCCCAAGCTTGTTTTCTCTACAGCATTAGTACATGTTGGACTTCATTTCCCAGGATGCCTTTCTCCATAGCATCATGACGTGTTGTACTTCATTTCCCAATTACCTTCCTCTAAAGCATCACTGTATTGTGGACTTCACTTCCCAGGATATCTTTCTATGGAGCATCACTACATTTCTAACTTCATTTCCCAGTATGACTTCTCTAGTGCTTCATTACAATGTGGACTTCATTTCCCAACATGCCTTTCTCTACAGCATCACTACATGTTGGACTTCCTTTCCCAAGATGCCTTTCTATAGAGCATCAGTACATTTGGACTTCATTTCCCAACATGCCTTTCTCTAGAGCACCAGTACATTTAGACTCCATTTCCCAGGTGTCCTGTGTTCTCAGGAGTTTTCTTCACCAGGTTTCCAGTGCCCTCAGCAGGAGTTGTGCCTCAGCACTCTCATGGTGGGAGACAGGGTCAGAGGTTAGGGTCAGGGGGTTAGGGTTAAGGAGTTAGGTTAGGGTTTCACATTAGGGTTAGTGTTATGGTCAGAGGGTTCTGGTTACGGTTAAGGGTTATAGGATTTTCAGGTTAGGGTAGGGGGAGATTGTGTTTAGTTTTAGGGTCAGATTTAGGGTTAGTGGTTAGATTTAGATATACTGGTTAGGTTACAGTTAGTGGTTAGATATAGGGTTAATGTTTGTTTAGATTTAACGTTATGGTTAGTGGTTAGGGTTATTGGTTTGGGTTAGGTGTGTCCTTTGCTCTCAGCAGGTGTCTCTGACCCTCTGTACCTGTCCTGTGCTTCAACAATTCCATTGTCCCTCTGCAGGTTCCTGTCCATCAGCAGTGTATTCCAAACTACATTTCCCATCATGCCTCTTGGGTCATTTTTCATGATGCCTTTGTTGACATTTTCAGCATGGATTGGTCTCCATTTTCCTGGTCTACTTTCCAGTACATTAGAATGATTCTAGAAACTACATTTCCCATCGTGCCTCTTTGGTCAGAAAGAAAGTTCCTGTTCAGTCTTTCTTCCATCATATGCTTTGATCTTCATTTCTCCAGATGCTTTTCCTAGTATTTGTAGTGTATTCCAAACTACATTTCCCATCATGCCACTCAGGTCATTCTCTAGGATACCTTTCCTTACACCATCACTACATATGGACTTCATTTCCCAGGATGCCTTTCTCTACAGCATCATTAAATGTGGAGTCCGTTTCCCAGGATGCCTTCCTCTATAGCATCAGTATATTTGCACTTCATTTCCCAGGATACCGTTCTCTACAAAATCATTAAAGATGGACTTCATTTTTCAGGATTCCTTTCTCTACAGCACCACTACATAAAAACTTCATTTCCCAGGATGCCTTTCTTTAGAGCCTCAGTACATTCTGGACTTCATTTCCCAGGTTGCCTTTCTCCAGAGCATCAGTACATTCTGGACTTCATTTCCCAGGATGCTGTTCTCTACAGTATCCCTGCATTTGGGACTCTACATCCAAGCATGCCTTTGTCTATACCATCACTACATTTGGACTCTATTTTCCAGGTGTCCTGTGTCCTCAGTAGGTTCCTCTTTTCTTTAGCAGGTGTCCAGTGCCCTCACCAGGTGGCCCTGACATTCTGCAGGTTTGTTTTGCTCTCAGAAGTGTGAGGGTGGGTGTTAGGGTCAGGGGGTCATGGTCAGGGGTCATGGTCAGATGGTCAGAGTCAGGTGTTAGGGTTAGGATTAGGTTAGGGTTAGGTGTCTCTACATTTTGGACTTCATTTCCCAGGTTGCCTTCCTGTGTATTGGTCATCTGTTAGAAACTACATTTCCCATCATGGCTCTTGGTTGATTTCCTATTTTGCTTTTCTTCATAGCATCACTATGTGTTGGACTCCATTTCCCAGGATGCTTTTCCCTGTACTGTCCATCTATTCCAAACTACATTTCCCATCATGCCTTTTGAGTCAGAAAGAAAATTAATGTTTTCTTTTTATATCATCAGTATGTTTTAAATCGCATTTCACAGGATGCCTTTTTCTACTAAATCAGTACGTTGGGACTTCATTTCCCATGATGCCTTTCTCCATAGCACCACTACTTGTGTGATTTCATTTCCCTGGATGCCTTACTGTAAAGCATCACTAAATGTGGCCATCATTTCCCAGGGTGCCTTTTGTTAGAGCATCACTACATGTGGGACTTCATTTCCCAAGGCGCCTTTCTTTAGAGGCTCTTTTCATGCTGGACTTCCATTCTAATGGGAATGTTGTGGATATGGCTCTGTATAAATAAAATGCTGATTGGACAGTAGTCAGGCAGGAAGTGAAGGCCAAACAAACTAAAAAGGGAATTGTGGGAACTGGAAGGCTGGTTCAGGAGACAGGTACCATCTGCCACCATGAGTACCAGCATGTAAGATACTGGTTAAGCCACAATCCATGTTACAAGATGTAGATTAATAGAAATGGGTTAATTTAGGGTGTAAGAAGTAGATAACAAAAAGCCTGCCATGGCCACACAGTTTGTAAGCAATATAAGTCTCTGTGTGTTTACTCGCTTTGGTCTGAGCTGCTGCAGGACTAGCGAGTAAGAGAGATTGGTCCTGACTGTGGGTCAGACAGAACTGGAGAAAACTTCAGCTACACAGGATGGCTTTCTCTACAACATATGCACTTTATTTCCCAGGATGCCTTTCTCTAAAACATCAATTCATAAGGACTCCATTTTCCCAGATGCCTTTCTCTACAGCATCACTGGGATGTGCTTACCATCTCAGGGTGCCATTCACCATAGTACCATTTCATTGTGGACTCCATTTCCCAGGATGCCTTTGTCCACAGCACGATGACATTGTGGACTCCATTTCCCAGGATGCCTTTCTCCATTGCATCATGACATTGTGGACTCCATTTCCCAGGTGTACAGTGTCTTCAGGAGTTTCCCTTTTGTTTAGCAGGTAACCAGTGCCTTCACCAAGTGTCTATGACCTTCACCAAGGTATTTGTGCTCTGGACAGTTTGATGCTGCGGATCAGGGTCAGGGGGTCAGGGTCAGGCAGTCAGAGTTAGGTTAGCTTTAGGTATCTCTACATTTTGGACTTCATTTCCCAATTTGCCTTGCTGTGGTTGCATGTTAGAAACTGCATTTCCAATCGTGCCTCTTGGATGATTTCCCAGGTTACTTTTTTATAGTATGCATCTTAAAAGTACTTGTTAATAAAATCAAACCAGAGGCCAGTTACTGGGGTGAATGCTGAAAGACCAGAGAAGCAGAACATGCCACGGCTATCTCACCATGCTAGTTCCTCAGGTGATTCTGTTTCCTCAGGCTAGAAGCTTCTGAGTCCTCCTCCACATGAATCTCTGTTGAATTGTGTTGCTCCAAAGCCTGAATGCTTAACCAACTAAATGCTTAACTAACTACATGTTTTACTCACTACATGCTTTTCTCCTTAATTCCTGGTCCTCACACCTTATATACCTTTCTCTTTCTGCTCCCATTCCCTGGGATTAAAGGTTGGGTTTCTGGAATTAAAGGCGTGGGTCACCATGTTTAGCTCTTTCTAAAGTGGTCTTGAACGCAGAGATACACCTGGCTCTGCCTCCCAAGTGCTGGGATTAAAGGTGTGTACCACCACCACCCAATTCTGCTATAGCTTACTCTTCCCATTTTCTAGCCACCATTTTTTGGCTCTGTTCTAGTGGCTGTCTGTTCTCTGACCCCAGATATGTTTATTTCAGGGAACACACAATATTTCAGGGAACACAATACCACCACATTTTTTCCTATAACATCTCTCTGTGTTAAACTCCATTTCCCAGGATGCTTTTCTTTGTATTGTCCATCTATTCTGAACTACAATTTCCCAGCATGACTTTTGAGTCAGAAAGAAACTTACTATTTCCTCTTTATACCATCAGAATGCTTTAAACTCCATTTCCCAAGATGCCTTTCTTAACAGTATCACTACATTCCAGACTTCATTTCCCTGGATTCCTTTCACTACACCATCATTTGGACTCCATTTCCCAGGATGCCTTTCTCCACAGCACCATGACATGTTGGACTCCATTTCCCAGGTGTCCTGTTTCCTCAGGAGTTTCCCCTTTTCTTCAGCATGTGTCCAGGGCCCTCAGCAGGTGTCCAGGGCCTCAGCAGGTGACCTGAATTTTGGCAGGGTTGTGCTGCCTCAGCAGTGTGGGGTTGGGGGTCAGGGTCAAGAGGTCAGGATCAGGGGTTAGAGTTAATAGTTAGGGCTTGGGTTAGGGTCAGAGTCAGTGGGTCATAGTCATGGGTCCGGGTTAGCGTTTGGGTTAAATTTTATGGTTTTTTTGGTTCAGGGTCCGGGATTAATGTAGTGGATAGCCATCCCAGCATTGGCTTGGAAGTTCCAACCCCCATTGAGGCTTCAGTAATGATCACACCCACAAGGCAGCGCAGAGGAGGGTGCGGAAGACCAAGGAGCAAGAGGAGGTGGCTCGCTTGGTTCCGGGATGCTGGACGCTGGAGGTAAACCGAGCAGAGTTCTCCAGAGAACACTGCCGGACTGCCCTATACTATTGCCAGACCCTGCAACCTACCCCTTCATTTGTAAGTTACCCCACAAAATAAACCTCCCTTTTAATTACATGGAGTGGCCTTAATAATTTCACCAATACCTGGCGCCCAACGTGGGGCAAATTCCAAAGGTTCAGGAGGCTTTCTCCCTCAGCCTCCTCCCGGCTGGCGGACACCTAAACCTGCCTGCAAAGTTCCATTTAACCAGGGGATGCCTACACGGTCCCATTCTCGAAAAAGGGAACAGCTAGTCCGGTCTCAGTTCCATAGCTTAGCCCCTAGACCAGTGAAAACCGCTGTGAGTGAGGCGTTCCCACTCCTCCCTGAGTGCCAGATCCCCGCCATCTTGGCTCCTGCCTTCAGCTGCCGCCAGCCAAGGTCGCTAGCAGGCCTTGCTTTGGAGCTATACCAACGCCTCCTGCTGGCTGAAAAGTGCTACTGCACCCCCCAAAACCACGGAAAGGTAAGCTTCCTTCAAGTAAAAGTACTTGATAATTTTACACCTTAAAACTGCCTAACAAATTTTGAGTAATTCTTGTAATATGGCTGACAGCATTACCTCACAAGAATTTAAAAACCTTTTTGCCTGTATGATGAATGACATTTTCCTGGAAATATATGACCTCCCTAAGACATATCTGGCCTGTACCATTTTGACATTCATTGTAATAATTCACACGTTCTAATGGTACTAATGGACTTCACAGAACCCTTCAATATAGTCACTGACTCTCAATGTGCAGAGAGAGTTGTTTTACACATTGAAACTGCTGAATTTATTCTTGATAATACAGAATTAACTTCATTATTCATACAATTGCAGGAAATCATCAGAAAAAGGGAACATCCTATACATATAACACATATCAGATCCCATAAAGGTCTGCTAGGACCTCTAGCACAAGGTAATGATGAGATTGATCAGTTACTAATAGGTAATGTGCTAGAAGCCTCAGAATTTCATAAGAAACACCATGTAAATAGCAAAGGTTTGAAGAAGGATTTCTCCATTACTTGGCAACAAGCCAAAGATATTGTGAAAAAATGTCCTACTTGTTCCTACTATAACCAAACTCCATTACCTGCAGGGAGCAATCCAAAAGGTATACAAAGAAATAAAATTTGGCAGATGGATGTGTATCATTTTGCAGAATTTGGAAGATTAAAGTATGTACACCATACCATTGACACCTATTCAGGATTTCAGTGGGAAACTCCTATGATTTCTGAAAAGGCTGATTCTGTGATTACACACCTATTAGAAGTTATGGCCATCATGGGAATACCTGTACAAATAAAGACAGATAATGCCCCAGCATATGTCTCCAATAAAATGAGACAGTTCTTTGCTTATTACAATATAAAGCATGTTACAGGTATACCACACAATCCCACAGGCCAAGCAGTCATAGAAAGATCCAATCGAACTTTAAAGGATATGCTAAATAAACAGCAACAGGTAACAATGACTCCTAGAAATAGATTGGATATTGCTTTATTGCATTGAATTTTCTCAATGCTGATGAGAAAGGAACAACAGCTGCGGAGAGACTTTGGACGACAAACAAAACTCCTGAGCTAAAACAACCGGTTTATTTCAAAGATGTGTTAACCTCAGAATGGAAACCTGGATATGTCCTATGTTGGGGAAGGGGTTTTGCTTTTGTTTCCACAGGAGAAGAAAAGCTATGGATATCAACAAAATTAATAAAAATTCGATTCGAACAGGAGAAACCCCTTGATGAGGAGAAATAAAAGATCATCCACCAATGTGACATCTCCTCAGGTTGTCAGAAAAAGTTAACAATCAAAGGTTGGGGTAGGCTTCTGTTTTTGTCTTTCCAGGATAATGGAAATACCCATCTTCCAGAAATCATAAGGCCTTGGATATCTGGATGTTTACAGCAGAAAGAAAGAATCTATTGGTACCAATCTACACAGGGTAAGATATCACTGTCTAACATCTTTATCTCTATCAATCTAGAATAGTTGTGGTTCCAATTAATTTATAAACCAAGCTGGCTTTGGAGATGGAACTGGCTCACTCCTTCTCTAAACCCAAGCATATTGATAAAAAAAAAAAAAGGTTGAGAGATTCTTCAGTCCCATATCAGAAGAGCCCTCTGGTGTGAGACAGAAGGAAACCAATTATAAGGGACCATTATCTTCAAGATTCTAATTCTCTCCATGCTTATTCTTGATTTCTTGGAATCCTTTCTTACATGTCATGACATCTTTAAATCCAAACCTTCCATTCTGATAAAAAATAAGTTTTTTTTTCCAATAGCAATCTCTGAAGTCTCCAGAAGGAAGATGGGGCCCCAACAACAACAACAACTCTACCCAATCCAGAATGATGCCATGGTAATCATCATCATACTACACTTCTTGCCAGAATTTCAGACAATCTTACCCATTACTCTAAGAGTTGCTGCAGAATCTACAGTTAGTCTAACTGAGATTTAACTATCTGAGCTTTCTCACAATATCCAACAGAGATACCATCACCCCCTAAACAGCAGGAAGCAATTCTAAGAAAACGACTCCCCTTATCCCTTAGGTTTCATATTTCTCAGGGTTATGGATAATGGTTCTAGGGTTGGGGGTAGAAGAAATGGTCAAACTCAGTACTCTCCTTAAGGAAAGAAAATATGTCTCAAAAAAAAGGGGGAAAAAGAAATGGAATGGATATGTATAAGATATTTTGGTAGACTATCACATACATTAGTAAACAAATTTAGTAATATAGCAGCCTTTGCACTGTTATGAATTCTTATATGTTTATACAAATATAAAGTTTTTATATTCCTATTTAAGATAATTTATATATTGATACAAATACAGAACTATGTTTGTTATATTGTACACATATTTTTACTCTTATTTGAAATATTTGTATATTGATACAAATGTGAATTTATGTCTGTCATACTGTATGTATGTTCTACTTCTGTTTAAGATATTCTGTACACTGATATATATTTAGGATTATTATCATATTGCATATTGCACTATACATTCCTACCTCTGTTAAAGATATTTTGTGTATTGTCACAATTTGAAGTCATTGTCCTTTTACTGTACAATTGCTTACAGACTGTTTGCCTTATTTATAGGAAGCCTTAGTCCTCAGGTTGTTTAGGTAGATGAGACTTACAGAATTATTGTCACCTATGCTTTTCACCTCTATAATTATGTTAGTTAGGTTATCCAGATTTAAAAATACATAGGTCAGATGGACAGGTAATCTTCAAACACTTCATGGACCTAGAGAATATGGCATTTAAATAATTTAGAATTCTGTTGACATGAGACACAATTGCTCCTGGCAGCACCAATTTGATCCCGAGAGAATGTTGGGCTTCTAAGACATTTCCATTTGGAAGTTTGTCTTCTTGGCACAAAATGGCCTACTGGGCAAAGAACTGCCCTTGCTTCAACTGCTGACAGTACAAATGCTGTCCTTTCTGGACAAGCAGGACACAATGAAAGCAACCACCATACTTTGCCAAGACAGGGTAAGATGGTCTTCCAGAATTCCTGCTTCTGAAAATGGTCTGTCAGATACTCTAGGCCTGTAGCCAATTTGAATGCACCAATGATACTGAGAAACGTTAGGTGACTGTCCAGGCTGCTAGCTGTCTCTGTCTACTCTTGCAAGACTCCCGAAAGTTGCTTGCATCCTTCTCCCATTTCTGAGGTATTATTATATTCCTTCTCAGGTCTTTGATGAGGTTGGAGATTAGCAGTTATAGTTACAACTTAGTATATATACATATATAATATCTTAGATAGAATATATTATGTATTAGACTCAGGTTCTTTAGGATAGGATACCTTTTGGAATGATCTTTGTAACATGCCACCTACCCATGCTCTAGACTTCCCTGGATTTTACTATGTGTTTTTTGCTTGATATTGTTTGCACTTATTATAATTCCAGCTTATCTGGGTCATTATCCCTCATTACTCCTGGACAATATTTGATAGCCATCTCTTTGTGTATAGTCTTGTATTAGGTTAGAACTTTCTTATTTAGACAAACTGGTGAGATGTAGTGGATAGCCATCCCAGTATTATCCCAGAAGTTCTAACCCCCATTTAGGCTTCAGTAATGATCACGGCCACAAGGTGGGGCAGAGCAGGGGGCGGAAGACCGAGGAGCAAGAGGAGGTGGCTTGCTTGGTTCTGGGACGCTGGATGCTGGAGGTAGACCTAGCAGAGTTCTCCAGAGAACACTGCCGGACTGCCCTATACCTTTGCCAGACCCTGCAACCTACCCCTTCATTTGTAAGTTACCCCTTTTAACTACATGGAGTGGCCTTAATAATTTCACCAATAGATTAATGTTCAGGGGTCATGGTCAGAATCAGGGGGTTAATCTTAGGGTTAGGCTAGGTTAGTGTTAGGGTTAAGTTAGGGTTATTAGTTAGGGCTTATGTTAGGTTAGGGTTAGGTTAGGTTAGGGTTAGGGTTAGGTCAGTGTAGAGTTTTGTGTTAGGTAGTTAGGTTAGGTTTAAGTGTTATAGATTTTTAGGTTGTGAATTAGGGGTTAGGGTTAGGGTCAGACTTTCATTTCTTGTGGTTATAGTTAGGGTTTTCAGTTACAAGTTCTTATAATCAGGGTTTGAGGAGTTTGTGAGTAGTGTCAGTGTTAGGGTTTCGTAGGGTTTCCGGTTAGGGGTCTTTTGGGTAATTACTGGGGGAGTTTGTGGTTAGGGTTAGGGTTAGATTTAAGCTTTGTATAAGGCTAGTGTATGGGAGTATATGGTTAGGGTTATGGTTAGATCTAGGCTTGGGGTCAGGTAAGGGTTATTGTAGGCGAGTTTGTGGTTAGGGTTAGGGTTAGATTTAGGCTTGGAGTCAGGTTAGAGTTAGGGTAGCCGAGTTTGTGGTTATGGTTACTTTTATATTTAGGCTTGGGGTCAGGTAAGTGTTAGTGTAGCCGAGTTTGTGGTTAGGGTTAGGGATAGATATAGGTTTGGGGTCAGGTTAGAGTTTGGGTAGGTGAGTGTGAGGTTTGGGTTTTTGGTAGGGTTAGGTTATGGTCATGTTATTGTTAGTATTAAGGTTATGGTTAGGGTCAGGTTAGGGTAAGTGTGAGGTAATGGTTAGCGTTAGGCCTTCTGTCATGATACTGTTAGGTTAAGGCAGTTTGTGATTTGTGTTTTGTGTTAGGGTTTGGTTTATGGTCAGGTTAGTGTTAGGGTTAGTGTTAGGGTTCTGGTCAGGTTAAGGTTAGGTTCATGTTTGGGTTAGGGTTAGGCTTGTGTCAGGTGAGGGTTAGGGTTAGGCTTGTTTCAGGTTAAAGTTAGGGTTTGGTGTTGTATCAGGTTAGTGTTATGGTTAGTGTTAAGGTTATGTGTTTAGTTAGTTGTTGGGGTAATTTGTTAATTCAAGCAGTGACCTTTGTCCTCCTCAGTTGTCCTTTTTCCTCCACTCTCTGGTCAGAAGGTAACGTGCAGTTCCCTCTTCATACCATCAGTAGGCTTCCCATGATGCATTTCTCTATGACATCACCACATATGGACTGCGTGTCTCAATATCCCTTTCTCTATGACATCATTACATATGAACTACATTTCCTGTAATCTTTTTCTCTATGACATCATTATATGTGGACTACATCTCCCATAATGCCTTTCTTTCTGTATGATGTAATCACAAGTGGACTACATTTGCCATGGTGCATTTCCCATGTCATCATTACATTTGGACTCCATTTCCCAGGATTCCTTGCTCTGTATTTTCTATATATGATTGACTTCATCTTAGGTTAGGGTAGGGGAGTTTGTGGTAAGGATTAGGCTTAGGGTTAGGCTTATGGTTTGGGTTAGGGTTAGGCTTAGGCTTTGGATCAGGATTTGGGTAGGGGAATTTGTGGTTAGCGTTCTGGTTAGATTTAGGCCCTGGGTCATGTTAGGTTTAGAGTAGGGGAGTTTGTGGTTAAGATTAGGATTAAATTCAGGCTTAGGGTTAGTGTTAGGTTAGGGTTAGGGTAGAGGAGTTTGTGGTAGTTAGGGATAAGGTTAGGGTTAGGGTTGTCTTAGGGTTAGGGTAGAGGAGATTGTGGAACTTAGGTTTAGGGTTAGGGTTAGCGCTAGGGTTAGGGTTAGGGTTAGGGTTAGGATTAGGTTAGAGGAGTTTGTGGTAGTTTGATGGTTAGATTTAGCCTCCGGGTCATGTTAGGGTTGGGGTTTGGGAGCTTGTGGTTTGTGTTAGGGTTAGTTTTATGCTTAGGGTCAGGTTATGGTCAGGGTGAGTGTTTGAGGTTAGTGTTACAGTTATTTTTAAGTTTTGAGTCATGTTCGTGTTACAGTAGTGGATTTTGTGGGGAGGGTTAGCGTTTACTGTTGGTTTTTCTTTCACTGGTGTTATCTGAGCCATCTTTTTCTCATTCTGGGCTCCAGGATCTGGATGGGTTGCTCTAGCTAGCTTTCCCCAATACATCCCCCCTTTTTTATTTAGAAATAACCACAGGGTCTTAGAAAGGCTAATAAGCAGCTGTGATTTGGAAAGGGTAATTAGTAGTTAGGAGATGGAAAATAGTAATCAGCAGCTAGGGGCCGGAAAGGGGGTTAGGTTATTATTAGACTGCTTCCTACTGATTTGGGGCTTTGAGGTTCTTGGGACAATCTTGATCTTCCCCCTCAGGATATAAACAGGTTCACCATCTCTCTGGCTTTGTCAATAGGGGGCTGATAATCCTGTAATTTTAAGTAGTACAGAGGGTGGTTAGAAATATTTTGGATCTGTTGTTGAAGAAATCTAACCAAGAAGTTTATCAGGCAGGGTGCAATTATTATGGCTTTAAAAAAGGAAGAAAAGAAGAGATAAGAAGAACAGCATCTATTTCTATATCTGACTATTAGTGGTCCATGGTCTGGGGGCATGAAGCTGTTTCTAGTTTGAATATCTATCTGGTGTTGTTGGATCTTATCTTTCACTATCCGTGATTGATTGACACAAAAGTAACACTTTTCCTCAAGAAAGAAACAAACACCACATCTTTCTGCTGTTAATAAATCTAATCCTCTCTGATTTGATTTTGTAATGCTACAGTGGCCAGTGAGTCTATTAGTTCCTGAAAAGTAAGGATGTCTGTGCTATTCATTGGAAATCCTGGAAAAATTGTGAAGGAAGCTGAAGGTAAATAGGTAGGGGAGTAGTCATTCCTGCTATTCCAGTGGCTGCATTTATGCCAAGAGATGCAAGAAAGTGTATTATTTTGATGGCTCATTTGTTATGCCTTGCTGATGTGAACTTGGTGTTGGGTATTGTCAAGGGTTCTTCACCCAGTTCCACCCATAATTTACAAAATAGAAATACCAGTGTATGAGACCCAGACCACCTAACAGGTAAACAGTGATAAACATGAGTACCAAATAGAATAGAGGCATTGTGAATGTTTGGACATAGGGGCTAGGTGTTAGTACCAAGGGTAATAGAATTATTGCAGTCTGCAGAATCCACAGTAAACACAAAGCATATTCCCGAGGGCTTAAATGCATCAGTAATGCCAAAGAGAGGAATGTGAGAGACATAAGGGGTAGTAGAGACATTTGGCTTAAAGCAATTAACAAATGGTAAGGTGAGAGAATCTAATAAGACAATGGGTGAGGTCGCAAATGGTGAATGAGCATTTGACACTGGAGGGACACATAACTAACATTCTCCGCAGCTTTCAGGCTGAGCATCATTGAGCAACTGATATGCAGTAGCTGGGGTCTGATAAAGGAAATGGTGTGACAAAGAGGTTGAATAACCATCCTCAAATAAGGGTGACATTCAGGATGTCAGAGGCTTTGAGGAACTTTGGACCACTTCTACTGTATCTATTCCTAGGGGTTGAGAAAGTGGCATGTATACCCTCGATATTTTGAGTGTTACCAATGGGGTTCACTATGGGATGTTTTAGCAAGGATCTTCTGTTAAGCACCCCACCTCACACTTGCTCAATCCGCTATGTGACTTCCCAGCATGGTTCTGTGCAAATTGAATGGAGATCTTCACATTCAAAACTCTTTTGTGAAAGAGATTTATTTGGAAAAGGAGAGTCCAGGGGAGTAGCTGCCTCTAACAGAATGGCGAGAACAGATCACAACTGACAAGGCAGGGCAGATTTTATAAGATATGCTGGGGGCAGAGTCAACCCATGATTTGTCTGTGTTTTTTTTTTTCCTGCCAGGGATTGGCCAGTTTCATGGGCTAGGGACAGAAATGGTCCTGATTTCCAGGCCAAACTTTATTTTATCCAATGGCATTTCTTGGCTTTCTGACACAGCCTCTAAGATCAGAGCTCATTTCTTTCACTGACTCTGATTTAAGGGACCAAGAGTGTTATTTTGGGACTAGATTCAGAATCAGGGCATGTTTCTTTGGGTCATTTCTCTGGCTCAGATCCCAAACATAGGCTGCGTTTCTTTCCTTGGTCCTGGGCCCTAGGACCAAAATTCTACTGTCCTGCTCTGTGATTGGTTGGTTTCACAAGTCAGTTTGCCAGTGGCAGTGATGGCTGATTTGAGCCAAACTGTTTTTCTTTCACTGGCCATATCTGAGACATCTTTTCCTAGTTCTGGGTGTCAGGGTCAGGTTGGGTTTCTTTAGCCAACCCCTTCCCCCCACACTTTTGACAAAACAACAATCAACAGTTGTACATCATCTACCCTTAGAATTGTTATCAAGAGACTCACACCCTAGGACTTTAAATTCTAATGTATCCATGACTAATTACTTACATTCAAGCCAGGCTGGATAACAAACATTTCAAGCACATTTGTGAATATTAAATATAAAAAATACAACCATGAACAAAAATGCATCACCCTTTCTTGGAAAGTGTTATCACATAATGCCTGAGAGTTCAATAAAAATGAACCACTTAGATAGCCAACCCATTCTATACAAGGTAGCATAAAACACCTCTGCATATGTGAAAGTACAAAAAAAGATGACCAAAAGCCACAAAAAGATTATAAGTGCCACAAATTGTAGTTAGAGTTTTCCTGCCTGGCTCAGCCAGGACAAATCTCTCTTACCCGCCAGTCCCACATTTGCTCAGACCCAACCAAGAAAGCGCACAGAAACTTACATTGTTTAGAAACTATATGGCCATGGCAGGATTCTTGTTATCTACTTCTTCTATCTTAAATTAACCCATTTCTGTTAGTCTATACTTTGCCACATGGCTTGTCGCTTACCAGTGTCTTTACATGTAGCTTTTCTTGGCGGCAGCTGGTGGTGTCTCTCTCCAACCTTCCTGTTCCCCGCCTTCTCCTCTTCCTTGTCCCACCTATAATTCCTGCCTGGCCACTGGCCAATCATAACTTTATTTACACAGAGCGATATCCACAGCAACAAATTAATCTTTACTAACTGAATTTGCCACACGTATCCCACAC
>NW_023412371.1:0-4879 GCF_903995425.1 Onychomys torridus
GAATATATTTATTGGACACAAGAAATTAAATAAAATAAAATTTTTTTCTCTGTAAAATTCTAATATCCTATATATATATTTAATACTAAAAGTTCAATAAAACAAAAGTTCTCATTTTTTTTTTTGGTTTTTAAAGACAGGGTTTCTCTGTGTAGCTTTGCACCTTTCCTGGATCTCGCTTGGTAGACCAGGCTGCCCTCAAACTCACAGAGCTCTGTCTGCCTCTGCCTCCCTAGTGCTGGGATTAAAGGTGTGCACCCCCACCGCCCTGCAATTTCTCATCTTATAGAGGCCCAATTCCTAAAATATCCATACTGAACACAAAAATTAGATAAATACAAAAATCTAACATGATGAAGGTATAATATCCAAATATACACATCAAACAAAAAAAATCAGATAAGTAAAACAAAACTTCTCATTTGGTTATGGTCTAATATCAACAGCATAAGTTTTGGATCCAAGAAATCACATAAATAAAACAAAATCTCTCATCTAATAAAGCTCTAATATCCAACTTGTACATAATTAGATAAAGAAAACACAAATTTACATCTGATAAATGTCTGTTATGCATAATATACATACAGAACACAAGAAATTAAAGAAAACAAAATTCTCATCTGATTAAGGTCTAATATCCAAAATACCCATTGAACACAAGAAATCAGATAAATAAAACAAAAATTATCATGTGATAAAGGTCTAATATCCAAAATATACACAATGAATACAAGTTACCAGATAAATAAAAAATATATTGCCATTAGATAAAGTTCTGATATTCAAATATACATGTTGAACACAAGAAATCAGATAAAACAAATATTGAAACCTGATAACTGTCTAATATCCAAAATATACATATTGACTATAATAAGATGAATAAAAATTCACATCTGACAAATTTCTAATATTCAACATATACATATGGAAAACAAGTAATTAGATAAAACAAAAATTCTGAATTTTTAAGTTCTAATAACCCAAATAAACATATTAATCCCAAGAAATCAGATAAATGAAAAAATATTCTCAACTGATAAAGGTATACTATTCAAAACAAGAAATCAGATAAATAAAACAGAAATTATGATCAGATAAAGGACCAGTATCTGAAATATACACATTGAACCCAAGATATCACATAAATAAGACATAATTCTCATCTGACAAAAGTCATATCCAAAATATACATATTGAACACAAGAAATTGGATAAGTAAAACAAAAACACTTATCTCATAGAAGTCTAATATCCAAAATATACATATTGAACATAATTAGATAAATAAAACAAAAATTTTTCACCCGATAAAGTTCTAATATCCAGAATATATATGGTAAACAAGAAATCAGATAAATAGAACCACAATTCTCATCTAATAAATGTCTAATATCAAAAATATTCACATTGAACACACAAAAAAAACAAAAAAACCCCAAAATTCTCATGTGATAAAGGTTAAATATCAAAAATATATTTATTGAACACACGAAATCACATAAGCAAAAAAAAATTCTCAAATGATGAAGGTCTAATATCTAAAATACATATGTGGAACAAAAGAAATCAGGAAAAGAAAACAAATTTTTCATGTGATAATGGTCAAATATTGAAAACATACTTATTGAACAATATAAAGGTCTCATATAAAAATATGGTACACAAGAAATCAGAAAACAAATTTCTTACGTGATAAAGGTTAAATATAAAATACGTACATATTGTACACAAGAACTTGTATAAAACAAAAATTCGCATGTGATTAAAGTTTAATAAGAAAAATATACATATTGAATACAAGAAAATGAATAAACAAATTTTCTCACCTGATAAAGTTCTAATATCCAAAATAAACATATTGATCCAAAGAAATCAGATAAATAACACTAAAACTCTCATCTAATAAAGGTCCAATACCAAAAATTCACATATGATAAAGCCTAATATCCAACATATACATATTGAGCAGAAGAAATCAGATAAGTAAAACAAATTTCTAATGTAATATAATTCAAATAGAAAAAATCATACTGATTGAAAAAAAGAAAACAAATAACAAATATGCATATTGAACACAAGCAGTCAGAAAAAGATAAGAAAACTCTCATACAATAAAAGTGAAATATAAAGAACACAATTATTGAACACAAGCAATTAAATAAAATGAAAAATTCTCCCCTAATAAATTTTTATAGCCAAAATATACATATTGAGCACTAGATCAGACAAATAATACAAAATTTCTTTCTGATATAGGTCTAATATTAAAAATATTCATATTGAACCCAAGATATCATATAAATGAAACTAAAATTCTCATCTGATAAAGGTCTAACATGCAAAATATACATACTGAACACAAGTAATCAGAAAAACCAAATATGTCGATGTGATAAAGGTCAATATCAAAAATATTGTTATTGAGCATATGAAATTATATAAAACAAAAATTCTCATTTGATAAAGGTCTAATACCCAAAATATACATATTGAGAACTAAAAATCAGATAAATAAAACAAAAATTCTCATCTGATAAAAGTCTAATATCCAAAATATACATATTGATAACAAATAATCAGAAGTACAAAAAAATCTTATGTGATAATGGTACAATATCAGATACTGTTATTGAACATAGGAAATTAGATAAAACAAATTTTCTCAGCTTGTCTCTCATATCTGAAATATATTATTGAACACAAGAAATTAAATAAAATAAAATGTCTTCCATCATAAATGGCTATATCCATAATATACATATTGATCATGAGAAATAAGATAAATATAATTAAATTCTCATCTGATGAAAGTCTAATATCCAAGATATACATATTTTATACATGAAATCAGAAAAAGAAAACAAAATCATCATGTGATGAAGGCCAAATATCAAAAATATTATTATTGAACCCAAGAAACTAAATAAGATAAAATTTCTCCCCTAATAAAGTTCTAATGTCAAAAATGTACATATTGAAAACAAGAAATAAGAAAAAGAAAACAAAATCCTCATGTGATAAATGTCAAATATCAAAAACATACTAATTGAACACAAGAAAATAAATAAAACAAAAATTCTTCCCTAATAAATATTCTCATCTGATAGCTGTTGAGTATCCAAAAACATATATCTAACACAAGAAATTAAATAAAACAAAAATATCTTATAATAAAGGTTAATATCCAAAATGAAGATATTGAACATACAAAATTAAATAAAACAAAAATTCTCACCAGATAAAGGTCTAATATCCAAAATACACATATTGAAATCAAGGAATCAGATAAAGTTAAAAAAATCATTTAATAAATGTTTAATTTTCAAAATATACATACTGAACACAAGAAATCAGAAATATTTTTTAAAAAGATGCTCATGTGATAAAGGTGAAAAACCAAAAATATACTTATTGAACACAAGCAATTAAATGAAACAAAAATGCTCATCTGATAAATATCTTATATCCAAAAAATACATATTGAACACAAGAAATAGGAAAGAGAGAAGAAAATTCTCACAAGATAAACGTGAAATTTCAAATAAATACTTATTGAACACAAGAAAATAAATAAAACAAAAATTCTCCCCTAATAAATATTTATATCAAAAATATACATATTGAGAACTAGAAATAAGATAAATAATACAAAAATTCTCACCTGATAAAGGACTAATATCCAAAATGTCCACATTGAATCAAAGAAACAAAAGAAATTAAAAAAAAGTCTCCCCTGATAAAAATTTCTATTGAATATATACATTTTGTATCTGGGCAGGAGGGGTGCATGCCTTTAATCCCAGCACTTGGGAGGCAGAGCAAGGTAGACCTCTGAGTTCGAGGCCAGCCTGGGCTACCAAGTGAGTTCAAGGAAAGGTGCAACACTACACAGGGAAACCTTGTCTCAAAAAACCAAATATATATATTAAACATAGATATAAATAGATAAAATTAAACAAAACAAAATTTTTCATCTGATAAAGGTCTATTATCCAAAATATACATATTAAACACAATAAATCAGAGAAAAAAATAAAAAGTCTCAGAAAATTAAGGTCTAAGATCCAAAATATACATAGAGAACACAAGAAAACAGAAAAAGAAAACAAAATTCTCATGTGATAGAGGTCTAATATTAAAAATATACATGTTAAAAATAAATTAAACACAACAAGAATTATCATCCTATAAAGGTCTAATTGTTTAAAATATAAATAATGAACACAAGAAATTGAATTAAACAAATGTTCTCATCAGATAAGTCTAATATCCATAATAGACACATTGACACCCAAAATAAGATAAATAAAACAAAAATTTACATCTGATAATGGTCTAATACAAAAATATGTATATTGTCAAGAAGAATGTAAATTCAATAACACTCACCTAATAAAGATTTAATAAGCAGTATATATGTTGAACAAAAGACATCAAATAAATAAAACAAACAGTCTCATCTGAAAAAGGTCTAATATCCAAATTATACATATTGAACACAAGAAATCAGATAAATAAAACAAAAATTCTCACTTGATAAAAGTCTAATATCAAAAATATACATACTGAACACAAGAAATTTGATAAAACAAAAAGTTTTAAATGATAAATCTGTGATATCAAAAATATACATATTAAACAAAAATATCAGATAAATCAAACAAAAATTCTCAAATACTAAAGGGGTAATATACAAAATATACATGTTGAACCCAGGAAATCAGGTAAATAAAACACAAATTCTCATCTGATAAAAGTATAATGTACAAAATATGCATATTAAAAACAAGATATCATGTAGTAAAACAAAAATTGTCAACTGATAAAGTTCTAATATCAAATATCTATCTATCTATCTATATCTATCTATATC
>NW_023412372.1:0-23771 GCF_903995425.1 Onychomys torridus
AGGAGAGAGATAAAATAGATACCATTATAAAATTAAAAATAAAATAAAACCACACCGAAGCTCACTGGCAGGGAGGAAGGGGTGTTGGGGAAGCTACAGTGCACTGAGGGCTTCTCAGCTAGCCCCTGCTAAGTGAGGGTCCACCACGGGAGGGGAGATGGAGCATCAGAATCCCTAGTAATAACGACAGGAAGGGACATCCTGAAGGACAGAAGCCAAGGAGCGGGAAGCCCCTGCAGCATCATTGGAACAGTAGAGTTCACAAGTGTGCAGGAGCTGTGGAGGGGAGAGGATCCTGGGGAACAGGGTCTGGTGCAGAGGGAGGGGACACAGCTCAGACTCCAACCCCACAGCTCAGGTATCTCCACCAATCCCAGTCCTCCTCCTCCTAGCCAGAGGAGAGGCTGCTGGGCCTGGGGTCTCCCTCCCAGATGGAAAACAGGGTGAAAGGAAGCTGAGAACCCCTTGCCTTGAGGCCTCTAGTGTGCTGAGAACGGGCTGCTGACCTCCTCCAGAAGAACAAGGCTTCACGGGCTTGAGAAGGGTCCCCACACTGGTGGGAAGTGGTCACTGAGCAGCAGACCTCCAAGAAGCCCTGAATGTGATGAAAGGAGATGCCAGGAGACACCCTGGGCCCAGAGGGGACTAGTGAGGACTTGCACACAGAGGGACAAGAAGAGGCCGGGGCCAACCACGCCAGGGTGCAGGATTTATGGAGGGAACTGGGGCAGCCAAGGCCTGTTTGGTATCAAATGCACAGTGTCCACCACTTTCCCCTCTGGTGATATTTTTGTATGCTCAACAAACAAATCTTGTCTCCCAACCAGAGGGCAGAGCCAGCCACAGGGCTAGGACCTATGGTGGCACACACCTTCAATCCTAGCACTCAGGAGGCAGAGGCAGATGGATCTCTGCGAGTTTCAGGCCACCCTGGACTACAAGCAGATTAATCTAATCTAAAAGAGAAACAGAGCCAGACAGTGGTGGCACACACCTTCATTCCCACCACTTGGGATCTCATGCCTTACTCCCAGGACTTGGGAAGCACACACATCATTAACCCAGCACTAGGAAGGTTGAGACAGGAAGTGATATGGCTGGGTGAAGCAGGAATAGAAGGCAGGGAGACAGGAGTTTGGCCCTTTCAGCTGAGGACTAGGGCCATTCAGTGTGAGGATTCCTGGAGACAGGATCATCTCCTTTCAGCCTGAGGATCCTAGAGGTGAGATGTCTCTCTAGTGGCTGATGCTCTGCTTCTCTGATCTTTCAGCTCTCACCCTGATATCTGACTCTGGGTTTTTATTATTAAGACCAATGAGGATTTGTGCGACACCTCTCTGCCCACTACACACAGCACTCTGACTCCATCATCTTCCCCACTGAAATCAGAATCTCTCTGACTTCTGTTCTTTGACACTGCTCAGAAAGACCACAAGGATCCCACTCATTAGCAGCAGGAACAGACAGGGCGGTGCCCTCCAGGAGCAGCAGGACCTCAGGACAGTCCCAGGGCTGTATCTGACACCTTCCTCAAGCTGGGATCTCCAAACCAAAATTTCAAATTTCTGCTGAAGGAGCTTTTTTTTTTTGTTTATTTATTTTTTTTATTTTTGTTGTTGTTGTTGTTTTTTGCTCCCCCACACCATTTCCCGTCCTGGACAGCCCCCCAGCTCCAGCAGAGCCCCACCTTTCATAGCCCAGATTTCTGCAGACCTCCCTCTTAGAGAGTGAGGGGACCCACAGCTACTTAGGAAGGAGGACCAAGGAGAAACTGAGAGTAAGGAGTTCCCTAGACTTTGGAAAGTAGAAAGATCCCTGATGATGGATAAAATAAGAAAGAAACCAGACCAAACCATAGGCAGCAAAGGACCTTCCAGAGCTCCCACAGCTCAAGTTAGCCCTACAATCATGTGGACACTAACCTGTGATCCTTCTCAGCAGAAAGGAACGAGGCCAGCATGGGGCAGCAATGGCTCTGGCCTGATCAGTGTCCCTGAAGGAATCCTCTCCCAGCTTCCCCTAGGATAAAGATGTCACATCAGAACAGGGCCTGACTTAGAAGGTCCAAGGAACGTCCAAGTCCATCTGACAGGAGAGAAAGGAAAGCTGTGGAGAGACAGACGAGCTTCTGACTTGTACACAGTTGGCTCCTCCTGCCCTGGGTAAGACCCTTTCAGTTAAAACACAAACCAGTGACCAAATATCAGTCATGGCTGGCCATGGTGGTGCAGGCCTTAACCTAGGACTCAGGAGGAAGAGGCAAGTGGACCTCTGTGAGTTCTAGTCCAACTTGGTCTACATGGAAATTCCAGGCCAGTCAGAGCTAAAAGTCGGACCCTGTCTCAAACAAAGCAAAATAATAGTCCTGACCCCAGGGAATGGGACACTTAAAATAAACCCTTCAAGGAAGGGCAGGACCCAAAACTACCAAAATCCTGAGGGCCCCAGCAGGGTCAACACCTGCCCCCAAAACTCACCCATAATGTTGCAATGCAAACTCAGGGTCACCTGGCCTGGTCACAAACCTCAGAGAGACTATTTACAGTTGGTCAGGCTACAGCGTGGGACTGGGCTAAGAGAAGAAAGAGCCCAGCCCCAGGGACAGCCCATGCCAAGCCTTGCCCTCCTGGTGTCTGCCCTCCTTGGTGGACCTACCAGGTGAGCCAGCTCAAGGGATCCAGCTACTCTCACCCCAAAATGGCCTTGGCCCTGTAGGGTGAAAACACCCTGTTCCTCCCTGAATAGACCTGAAACCCAAGCCAATGAAAAACACCCCAACCCTGACTTGACCCCAAGAACAGGCCTTGAAATCCCAAAAATCTGTGAGCTTGCCCCAGAGTCAGGCTACAAAAACCCACCATTCCCAATCCACCCTGGAAAGCTCTGCCCTCCCTCCCCCCCCATACATTCCTATGTAAGCTCTGTGCCCTGTTCACATTGCTGCTGATTCTCTCCCTAGAGACACCCACCCTCCTGGATTCCTCCTTCCAATAATCTCCTGAGTGAGGTTTGTGTGCAGTGTGATATTTTTACCAGCGTGAGGCCCAGTTCTGACACTTTCACTGGACCAGAACAAAACACTTTCACTGGAGAAACTTTCCCCTAGTGGAGAAAGCTGTGACACTTCTCCGCAGTGGAGCACAGCTGTAACTTCTCCACAGTGGAGCACAGCTGTAACTTCTCCACAGTGGAGCACAGCTGTAACTTCTCCACAGTGGAGCACAGCTGTAACACTTCTCCACAGTGGAGCACAGCTGTAACTTCTCCACAGTGGAGCACAGCTGTAAAACTTCTCCACAGTGGAGCACAGCTGTAACTTCTCCACAGTGGAGCACAGCTGTAACACTTCTCCACAGTGGAGCACAGCTGTAACACTTCTCCACAGTGGAGCACAGCTGTAACTTCTCCACAGTGGAGCACAGCTGTAACACTTCACCACAGTGGAGCACAGCTGTAACTTCTCCACAGTGGAGCACAGCTGTAACTTCTCCACAGTGGAGCACAGCTGTAACACTTCTCCACAGTGGAACACAGCTGTAACTTCTCCACAGTGGAGAACAGCTTTAACACTTCTCCACAGTGGAGCACAGCTTCAAATTATCCACAGTGGAGCACAGCTGGAACACTTCTCCACAGTGGAGCACAGCTGTAACTTCTCCACAGTGGAGCACAGCTGTAACTTCTCCACAGTGGAGCACAGCTGTAACTTCTCCACAGTGGAGCACAGCTGTAACTTCTCCACAGTTTACTTGGTTGGTTCTGAGTCTAGTTCCCTAGAATCCTGGTACTGGGCTAGACCAATGGAGTAGCACAAGAAATAGAGAGAAAAGGAAATCCACACTGTTTAGTAAAATGAGCAAACAGTGGGTCCCTAGACAGTGTCCACCTCCTTGTCCTCTATCTGAGGGATTTAACATTTCTTTAGTTTTGTGTCATGAATGGATCAGACTCCATGGGATTTCCCCAATAATGTCATTTTAAAGAGATAACTGTCTCCGTGTCTCCATGGCAACCACGTCCATCAATCCTAGTCTCTAGAGGCCATGGGACAAGGGAGAGGAACCTGACAATGAAGAGGACTGAAGCCTCCAGCCACGGCCAACTTCACTCAGACAGTTTGTACTCTGAGGGTTAAGACATGTCAGGTGAGTAAAGTGTTCTGAGAACAACTCCATGTTGTGAAGAACCCGGGGAATGTTTCATGGAGTTTCCTCACAGCACTCGGAATCTCCTCCCATGACTCCATTCTCAGACCGTGTTCAGACACTAGTCCTCTACTGACCCAGCTCTTTAGCCCAGGAGCTGAGTGCACACCAGCTCCTCCACCCAGGATTCCACCGCCTTTGGCCTCCGGCCTGCCTCACCTGCCCTGGGCTTCCTGAACTCCTATTACACTCCACTAGGAATGCAGACAGAAGGAGGCACCTGCAGATGTTCCAGAGGCTTCTACATGGAGAGAACAGCAGAACAAGTGTCCCAGAAAAAGAGGGGAAATAGAGGCAGAGACGAGAAGAAGTCAAGAGAGAGCGGTGGAGAATGTGGAGAAGGAAATCAGGGCTGAGCATGGCTCACACAGTAATATAGAGAACAGCCTATAATCCTCCCACTCCAGAGGGGATGCAGGAGGATCCTTGGCTGCATATTGATTTCCAGGTACATGAAACCCAGTGTCAAAAAGAAAATTATCAAGATTAAAACAACAACAACAAGTTAGGAGGAAACATGGGCTTGCCCACTTTTTCTCCAGTTCCAACTTCCCTGATGCTGAGAAACAGTCACTGCCAGAGGTGGGGACACACACATCAATCCCAGCACTCTTGAGGCAGAGGCAGGAAGGTCTTTGTGAGTTGTGTCCTGCCTGTTCTATATAGTGGATTTGGGTTTGAATCCAGTGTTGGTTTGTAGCCAAGGCTAGCATACAACTTAAGATCTTTCTGCCTCCACCTCTGGGATTACGGTCCAGTGCCCATCCCCCACCTGTCTATCACTCCACTACCCACCCCTGCACCTGTCACCCTAGAGAACTTTAAATGATATCTGATTGTGTCATTCTCCACCTAAACCCATTCAATGGTGTTCCACTGACTGGAGTTCAGGTCCCACGTCTTTAACCTGGTCTCCAAGGCCCTGTGAGGGGGGCCCCACCTCTGCAGCCCCGTTGTTCACTCTTTACCCCCCACTTCACTCCATGGACTCCATTTCCAGTCCTGCCCTGCTTCCACTTGCAGACAGCCTGGAGTTTGCTGGGCCCTGACCTGAAGGCACCTGCCTCTGGGTCCCCCTAGTTAGCTCCACTCCATACTCAGATCTCAGCTTCTCAGGGAAGGTTTGAAACCTTTTCAGACTCAAATCTCCTGTTGAGCACCTCACTCCCAAGTGTACCTTCCCGTGGAGTGCTGTCGTGGTCACACCTCTGCATGTGTAGGTGATTATTTGGGTGGTGTCTGCCCCTGTAGGACATAAGATCCAGAGGGTCAGGGCCCTGGGTGCAGGCACTCAGCTCTGCCTTCCCCTTGAGTCTAGCAATGGACACTCCACAGACACTGTGTGCATAAGTGTGTGCATGCCAGGGTCTGGGGCAGGAGGGTCTAGATGTTCCAGGGTTTCAGATGGGGTGGACAGGACAAAGGTCACCATTCTCCCTCCATGACTCTCACAGACAGAGCGGTTTTCCAGAAGCACTGAGTGTACATTTCCCTTCTCTGTGTTTTGAGGGGACAGTTTATGTTATGATATGTTCTCAACAGCTTCAGATGATAGTCAAGGAACATTTTCCTCCATTCTGTTTGTGCTGCTAGATCCAGAATGCCCCGGGAAAGCAGCCATGGTGGTGTGTGCCTGTATGAAACTATTAAGGCCACTCCACGTAGTTAGAAGGGAGGTTTATATTGTGGGGTAACTTACAAATGAAGGGATAGGTAGGTTGTAGGGTCTGGCAAAGGTATGGTACAGTCCTGCGGTGTTCTCTGGAGAACTCTGCTCGATCTTCCTCCAGTGTCCAGGGTCCAGGAACCAAAGAGATCCCTGGCATCTCGATCCTGTGTCTTCAGCATCCTCTCTCAGCCTGCCTTGTAGGTATGACCATTACTGAAGCCTCAATGGGGGTTGGAACTTCCAGGCCAAGGCTGGAATGGCTACCCACTACATCTCCCTCTTTTGTCTAAATAAGAAGGTTCTAACCAAATACAAGACTATACACAAAGAAATGGTTATCAAATAGTGTCCAGGAGTAATGAGGGATAATGACCTAGATAAGATGGAACTACAATCAATGCAAACAATATCAAGCAAAAAACACATACTAAAATCCAGAGAAATCTATAGTGTGGGTAGGTGGTATGTTACAAAGATCATTCCAAAAGGTGTCCTATCCTAAAAAACCTGAATCTAATACTTAATATAATCTATCTAAGATATAATATATATGTACATATACATATATATATATATACATATACATATACATATATATATATATATTAGGTTGTAACCATAACTGCTAGTCTTCAATCCCATCAAAGACCTGAGAAGGAATATAATAATACCTGAGAAATGGGAGAAGGACGCAAGCAACTTTCAGGAGTCTTGCAAGAGTAGACAGAGACAGCTGGCAGCCTGGACAGTTACCTAATGTTTCTCAGCATCATTGGTGCATTCAAATTGGCTACAGGCCTAATCTGACATTCCATTTTCAGAAGCAGAAATTCTGAAAGACCATCTTACCCTGTCTTGGCAGAGTACAGTGGTCTCTTTCCTTGTGTCCTGCTTGTCCATAAGGACAGCATTCGTACTGTCAGCAGTTGAGGCAAGGGCAGTTCTTTGCCCAGTAGGCCATTTTGTGCCAAGAAGACAAACTTCCAAATGGAAATGTCTTAGAAGCCCAGCATTCTCTCAGGATCAAATTGGTGCTGCCAGGAGCAATTGTGTCTCACGTCAACAGAATTCTAAGTTATTTAAATGCCATATTCTGTAGGTCCATGAAGTGTATGAAGATTACTTGTCCATCTGACCTATGTATGTATAAATCTGGATAACCTAACTAACATAATTATAGAGATGACAAGCATAGGTGACAATAAATCTATAAGTCTTATCTACCTAAACAACCTAAGGTCTAAGGCTTCATGTAAACAAGACAAACAGTCTCCCAACTTAGGGTGACATTTGACAATTACTAACTTGCATTGCCTGTCACCTGCACTAAAGCTGACCCCCTGCACCCCACCCTCCTAAACTGCACACCCCTTGGCTCCCAGCAGAGGCACAGACTTGGACTCCACAGACTCTGGCTGTGGCGTTTCACTCCCAGGTCACAGCACAAGAGATCACAGGAGCCTCCCCGGGGCCTGAGCAGTGACCATCACCAGAGCACATGTCTGGGTCTCAGGCTGATCCCAGTGACAGGGGCCCTCAGGTGTCCCTCAGTCAGTGCTGCAGGTGACAGCTTGATTATGACAGGTGAAGCCCTGCAGTGTGTGAGCAGGTGGAGTCCTTGACCCCAGTCTGAGGAGCCTCTGCATTAGAAGAGAGATCAGGATTCCTGATTCCAATAGGCTGAGTTTTGGGGGCCAGAGAGACGACTGAGCAGGCAGCTTGCTGCACATCCCAATGACCTGAACTTATTCCCAGACCCGAAGGAGAAAGACGATTAGTTTTCAACATGTGTTTTGTTGTTCTTGTTCTATAAGAACAATTACAACCACAACCACTTTTAGCTTGCCTGAAACTTACTATGTAAGCTGAGCTGGTCTCAAACTCACATATATAATCCTGCCTCTGTTTCCCAGAGCACTGGGATTAAAAGTTTATCAACCGTGTTCAGCTTCATTTCACATCTTCTTTTGAGTCAGAATCTCACTAAGTTGCTTAGACAGGTTTGAACACCCAGTATGCCTAGTCAGGATTATAACATTCAATCCTTCTGCCTCAAGACTCCAAGTAGCTCAGATCACAGACCTGTAACTCCAGGCCTGGGTTCACAGAGTTCTTAAACCCGGGACAAGGTGGGATAACTTGATTTACAACTAAATAATTCTGTATAAGGCTCCTAAAAACAGCACTTTCCCTACAAAAACTCCAGCACAGTGACCACAGCTGAGAAAGTACAAAGAACAAGGAGGAGGCTAAGGAGAGAAACAAGAGAGTAAGAACCCGTCCCTGATAGCAGATGTTCAGGAGGATATGCTCAGATTCCTAGGAATTAACTCAAAATGTCCTTATGAGTGTGTGTGACCCAGGCCTGTAATCTCAACTCAGCTCCTGAGGGGCAGAAGGATCATGAGTTCAAGGCCAGCCTGGACTATATGAGACCCTGAAGCAAATCAAAACACACACACACACTCACACACACACTCACTCACACACTCACACACACGTACAAAACAAAATAACAACAGTGAAGCAATTAACAAACTCCTGGATAGAAGGTCCATTTCGGGGCTGAGAGCACAGTGCAGGATGGTTCCATTGACAGATCAACAGTGTGATCACAGGATGGTTCCATTGACAGATCAACACTGTGATCACAGGATGGTTCCATTGACAGATCAACATGTGATCACAGGATGGTTCCATTGACAGATCAACAGTGTGATCACAGGATGGTTCCATTGACAGATCAACAGTGTGATCACAGGATGGTTCCATTGACAGATCAACAGTGTGATCACAGGATGGTTCCATTGACAGATCAACAGTGTGATCACAGGATGGTTCCATTGACAGATCAACAGTGTGATCACAGGATGGTTCCATTGACAGATCAACAGTGTGATCACAGGATGGTTCCATTGACAGATCAACATGTGATCACAGGATGGTTCCATTGATAGATCAACAGTGTGATCACAGGTTGGTTCCATTGACAGATCAACAGAGTGATCACAGGATGGTGTAGGAGGAGAAGTAACGCAGGTCAGTCACCAAGTGGTTGAGAGGCCACCTTGGAAAATAATGAGAAAACAGACAGAGAGGTGCCAGCATCCCCGGATAGAGGAGGAGGAGGAAGAAAAGGAGGAGGAGGAGGAGGAGGAGGAGGAGGAGGAGGAGGAAAAGAAGGCCTGAGGACAATCAGCAATCAGGAGACTAGAAAGGATTCTCCTCTGTGAGAAAACAAACATCCCTCACATCATTCCAGAAGCTGCACAGGAGGTGCTGCCCCAGAGAGGACACACTTCAGTGGAAGCCAAACAGGGGAAGGAATCCCCAGCCAGTAAGGGCTTAGAAGGGCTGAGCTCATTACAGGTGTTGGGGGGACAAGACAGGCTATGGTGGGGACAGAAGTACAGACACAGTGTTGGGAAGTCAGAGTGTAGGGGAGGAAGCAGAGTCCATCTCCCATGTTTACTGTTAAAGGACACTGAGTGGGGAACAGGCTGGATTTCACCTGATTTATATGATGGGTGCTATGAAATATGACGGCTGCTCAGCTTCCTGTACCTCTGAGGGGTGAGGAAGGATCCAGTCCCAGCCTCAAGCTCCTGTGCCCTGGAATTGTCTGCTGTAATGCTCTCCACTCTACTTGAGAGGCTGAGGCAGGAGGATGGCAAGTGAAATTCAATGAGATCTCATCTCAAAGCAGTAATTAGAGAAAAGTAGGCTAGAGAGATATCTCCATAGTTAGGAGCACTTGCTGCTCTTTCAGAGGGCCCACAGGGAGGCTCACAGCCACGCATAGCTCCAGTTCTGGGAGATCCAGCACCCTCTCAGCCTCTGTTAGCACCACATGCATATGTGCATTCTAGCAAAACACTTGCACATATAAAATAAAAATTTAAATTAAAAAATTATAAGATAGGATGGGGCTGTAGTTCAGTGGTAAGATGCTTAGCTGGTGTGCTCAAGGCACTAGGATCAATCCCCAGTAACCTGAGTCCACAGCACACATGCACGCACACACACACACACACACACATACACACATCACAGAGCTGGGGATGTGGCTCAGTGTGACTTCTTTAAAGTGCATAAGACCCTGGGTTTGTTCTCAAATACAGGAAAAACAAAGTAAATTAAACAAACAAGATAAAAGTATATAATTTAGCCAGGCAGTGGTGTTATATGCCTTTAATCTTTTAAATTTAAAACAGGCAAGAAGATCTTTAGGGCTTCATGTCAGTCTGGTCCATAGAACAATTTCTAGGACAACCAGGGTTACACAGAGAAACCCTGTCTCAAAAAAACAAAACAAAACAGACATCCAAATAAAACAAAAACTTTTGCAGATTATTTGATCACACTGTGAACCCTGAGATTGCATTATTTTCTAGAAAAACCAGCTTCTAGTTGTGGTGTGGCCCAGCTCTAGCACACACCTTTAATCTTAGAGCTTCCTGTTTGGATATCGTAAACAAGATTAAATAAAATCAACCATAGGTCAAGAGACAACCAGATGACAGAAAAAAAAAAAAACCATAGAGAAGAGGAGGAAGTAAGGAGGATGGAGAGACAGACACACAGGAAGTAGAAGGAAGGGACATTCAGTTGGAGATGTTTTGTCTGAGAATGTGTAGGAGAAAGGTCTTTTCTTGGGTGACAGTGGAGGAGGAAGGTCAGCCGGGTGATTTCTCTGCCTCTGAGCTAGAAGGATTTCACCCCAGGCAAATCCACAACCAGAATAAGTATCCACTCCAGGAAGGATAAACTGTTGTCCTTTCCATGAAGGAAGTGGTCCATGGGGTTGTGGAATCTCTCTCTGCATCTAAGGAAAGCAGCTGAGGCCCATCATGTGTCTCAGGGGTGTCCCTGCAGGGAAGCCCAGAGAGGCCCTTGTGTGAAGGAATGGTAGTCATGGACACCTCTCATGGACAGGGGCTAAAACTCTGTGGAACCAGCCTGAGAGAGACGTGTGTTGCAGTCCACAGAGCTGAAAGGAGTTAGAGAACTGTAGAGTGTTTTGACATCAGAGATGGAGATGCAGATTTGGAGTTTGTCATCTGGTTCTTGGACTGCTTTGGCCCAGTATTTCCTCACTGTGTTCCCTTTCTCCCTTTTGGAATGGGAATGTATATCCTGTGCCACTGTATGTTGGAAGTACATGATCTGCTTTTTTATTTACATTAACAAGGAATTGCAGTTAAGAGATTGTCATGAGTCGCAGAAGAGACTTTGAACTTTGGACTTTTAGACAGTGTTGAGACTGTTATAGACTATGGGGACTGTTAGAGTTGGACTGAATGCATATTGAATTATGATATTACTACAAGGCTATGGGGGCCAAGGAGTGGAAATTTGGTGGTTTGAATAAAAATGTCCCCATAGGCTCATGAATTTGGATGCTTGGTCATCAGGGAATGAATGGCATCACTAAGAAGGAACAGGAGGTGTGGAGTCAGAGTGGCCTTGTTCAAGGACATGTGTCACTGGTGGTGGCCTTTGGTTTTCAAAAGCCCAAGCCAGACTTAGTGCCTCTCTCTCTTCCTGCTGCCTGATGATCTGGATGTGGAGCTCCCAGAAGCTTCTCCAGAACCATGTCTGGCTCCATGTTGCCAAGGTCTCCATCATGATGATAATGGACTAAACCTCTGAAACTAAGCAAACACCAATTCAATTCTCTTTTATAAGATTTGCCAGTTCATGGTGTCTCTTCACAGGAATAGAATACTGACTAAGATAGTTCTTATTTATTTCATACCTGGAAACATCATGATAATCCAGTACCAAAAGTCCATGTGAGTCATGCCACCATAAAATTAACTTTGCCTGTGCTGACCATTACAGTAACTATGATACATTGTCTTTAGCAATTCCATGCTGCCATTGGCCCCTAATACCTTTGCACCCAAGTAAACTCACTGCGTTTAATTCGTCCAACTGAGCAGCAGCATCTCGAGTCCTGAGGTCTGGCTCAAGGAAAAGGGTGACAACAAGACTCTGGAATCGTGCTGGTGACCTCTCACTATTTTGTGTCTTACAGGGTCAGTGAGGAGCATGTCTTCTGGGCCTTCCCATGGTGGAGGATTAGGTTTTACACAGCACACCCACGCTAGCATTGAAAATTCCCTGAGCCTTAGAATCCCTTCATCATCACTAAGCCAAGGTGTACCAGGCATCTCGAAGTCTTTATCAGGAAGCCATCTTTTGACAAATGCCTTAGCCAACAATTCAAACAGACATTTGAGACTTTTATTAACTGGGAGAGCTTCCATATTAAATCTAGAATCTGCACTTAGAGGGCCATATTAATAAACTCAGTCTGACCCAGTTTTAATGTTCTTTCCACCATTATCCCACACCCTAAAATCCATTCCCACATACTCCCCAACTTCTGCTGGAATGAATTAGCAAACCCATTAACTCTTTAGCAGTGCAGTGCCCCTCTCTGGCACTAAACGACTATCTTCTACCTTCCCCAAAACTCCTGCTCTGTCTGCAGTCTCGTGAAAGGTCTGCAGGCAGCTATTGGTGGTTCTGAGGGAAATCAGGATTGTCTCCCTGGTATTTCCTTCAGAGAAAGTCACTGCTGGCTTAACAAACACTGAAGGAATAATTTGTTCATCAAAGGTGTATTCAGGAGGTGGGGCTGAGGGTAGAGACATTACCTCCACAGGTGAGATAAACCCGGAGAATCTGAGAATCAAACTTCTCTTCTTCAATAGGGTCCTGCCACAAATCCTCATCCCAAGTTACAGGAGCTCATTATTTACCAACTAACGCCCTTTCTTTAACTGCTGATGCTCTTCATGGCTGGGACTTGAATTTTTGCTGTCATTCAGCCAATCTTCTAATGAGGGCTTCTGCTTGATTTTCTGCAACGTGAGCTCTGTTGCTTCTGGAGAGAAGATTCTCTTCCAGGTCACACTTAGAAACCTTTACACTATTTATTCCCATCTGGAGCATGTCAATTTTATTACTGTGTTAACTGTTGTCATTCACTGTATTCTGAGTGTCTTAGTTTGAGTTTTTATTGCTGAGTAGAGACACCATGACCACGGCAACTCTTATAAGTAAATATTTAATTGAGGTGGCTCCCTTACAATTTTGGAGGTTCAGTCCATTATCATGGCAGGAAGCATGGCAGCAGCAGGCAGATGTGGTGCTGGGCCTGAACATCCTACATCTTGCACGCAACAGGAATTTGACCTTCACACTGAGGGAAGCTTGAACAAAAGAGACCTCAAATCCAGCCCCACAGTGCCACACTTTCTCCAACAAAGCCCCAACTCCTAATTGCACCACCCCCTTTGGGGGCCATTTTATTTCAAACCACCACACTAAGACACTAGAAGTTGGTAGATTTTACCATAGAGCTCATCCCTCTCCTCAGTTTAATCCACAGATGCTAAGAGTAACAGACCAGCATCATCATTTTCCTTATTACGGTTCCCTGTGTCCACACACTGCCATGGTACATTGCTTTAGTGAGTAAATCACAGTGAGAGGAACTGTAATGAATAATAAAGCAGAATAATGATGACAGTGTATTAGAAGTTACATAACCTGTGACCTCTTATTCTCTCTCTGACCTTCACTCACAGTCCATGAGCTGATGAGATGAGGGAGATGTATGTCACAGGCCTGTGGAGCCCTGGGTCTGATAACTGAGTTAGGTCCTGAGTTCCTCAGGCCTGTGCAGGGTGGACACTGGGCAGAGGAGATTCTCATGGCAGAGGTACACACTGGGGATTTGAGGTTTCATCCCTGTTCAGTAGAGCGGAGAAACATTAAATTTATTATTATTTTGTTGTTACTCTGGATTTTGAGTTGATGTCTTCAAATCCCAGCCACACATAACAGAAGTGGAAAGTGAAAGCAGAGGTGAGAGAGTCACATATAACACGGAGTCAAAAGTCCTTGAGCAGAGCTGTGAAAACTCCAGTCACCTCCCGATGCAGGAGTCCACGGCAGCCTCACACCATCACCAGGACTCCGACACACCCGTTTCCGTGAATATTCATTTTAGGTGCTCTGTGTATTTTCCCTGGAAGCTCCATGCTCTTAGGTTTCATCCTGACTAACCTGAGGAGACAGTTGTCCTTAGGCGGCTCAGAGACACCGGGACAAACATCGCTCCGTCCCGCAGCACAGGGTCCAGCAAAGTCTCAGTCCCCAGGCGGTGAGGTCTGGGGTGGGAGCCCAGGGCTGGGGATCCCCAGGTCCCCAGTTTCACTTCTCCAGCTCCTGACCTGGGTCGGGTCCTTCTGCCCGGACACTGATGACAAGGTTCCTGTTCTCATCACCATTGGTGGCCGAGATCGCGGAGAACCAATCAGCGTCGCCGCGGTCACGGGTTATAAAGTTAACGCGGAACTCAGAGGCCCCAGATCCGAGATGGGGGCGATGGCCCCGCGCACGCTGCTCCTGCTGCTGGCCGCCGCCCTGGCCCCGACCCGGACCCGCGCGGGTGAGTGCGGGGTGGGAGGGACACGACCCTGCGGGGAGGGCGGGGGCGGCCCCGGGGAAGCCGCGGCCCCGCGTCGCCCAGCCAGACCCTCCCGCCCGTCTCCACCCGCGTCCCGAGCCCCGCGCCCCGCTCCCCTCCCGGCCCCGCACCCGCCCCGGTCCCGGAGGAGGGTCGGGGTCTCACCGCGCGCCGCCCCCAGGCTCGCACTCGCTGCGGTATTTCAACACCATCGTGTCCCAGCCCGGCCGCGGGGAGCCCCGGTACATGGAAGTCGGCTACGTGGACGACACGCAGTTCGTGCGCTTCGACGGCGACGCGGAGACTCCGAGGATGGAACCGCGGGCGCCGTGGGTGGAGCAGGAGGGGCCGGAGTACTGGGAGAGGAACACACGGAACGCCAAAGGACCAACAGGTAGCAGACTTACCGATGGAACCTGAGGACCCTCTCGGGCTACCTACAACCAGAGCGAGGGCGGTGGAGTGAACCGCGGGTGGAGGTCACGACCCCTCCAACGTCCCTACGTCGGGTTCCGGAGTCGCCCCCGGGTTCCCGGGGTCCGAGGTTTCGGGGAGGAGAGTCGGGGCCCGGGACTTCGGTTTTCCCTTTCGGGTTTGGAGGGAGTCCCGCGGGTGGGCGGGGCTGACGGGGTGGGCGGGGCTGACGGGGTGGGCGGGGCTGACGGGGTGGGCGGGGCTGACCGCGGGGTCCCCGCAGGCTCTCACACCATCCAGTCGATGTCGCTGTGACGTGGGGTCGGACGGGCGCCTCCTCCGCGGGTACAGTCAGTTCGCCTACGACGGCCGCGATTACCTCGCCCTGAATGCCGACCTGACGACGTGGATGGCGGCGGACACGGCGGCGCAGATCACCCGGCGCAAGTGGGAGCAGGCTGGTGAGGCAGAGAGACGGAGGGCCTACCTGGAGGCACGTGCGTGGAGTGGCTGCGCAGATACCTGGAGATCGGGAAGGACACGCTGCAGCGCACAGGTGGCAGGGCAAGGGCAGCTCCTCCCTCTGCCTCGGGCTGGGCTCAGTCCAGAGGAAGAAGAAAGCCCTCAGCTGGGTCATGCCCTGTCTCAGGGCAGACAGTGTCCCTGGGTCTCCTGCAGCCTCTGTCAGCCATGGCCGCTCCAGGCCGGGGTCTCTGCCCACACCAGGGTCTGTGGGAAACTGAGTCTGTCGTCTGAGTGTGTCAGCCTTACACAGCAGGACAGGGAGTCTCCTTTACCTGATGGGAGACATGGACGCCCTGGGCTGGTTCACCAGTTTCTAGAACTTGGAAAGAATATGTTCACCCACATTCCTGTGGGTGAGGTTTGCATTCCCTTCCCACTACAATTCTTTCTATTCCTAGAATAGTCACGTGAGCATTTATGGGGAACCCTGGGTGAATACTATTTCTTCCTTACTTTTTTTTTTTTTTTTTAAGTTTTTTATTTTGCGTTAGTCAGTTTTTTTCCCCTCACTGGGGTGATACTGTTTCTCTCCCCCCTTCAGTTATTTGTATCAGTCTCCACAGGAGCCAGGGGAACTGCTAATGTGGATAATTAGGCACATTCAGTGTTTCCTTTAAAACCAGAAGGTTCCTGTGAGCTTAGACTATTTCCTGTCATATTAACATCCAGAGCCTCCTGCTCTCCCTCTGCCCCAACAAGTCCCAGAGTTCCCCAGTGGATTAGGAATTGAACTTCCTCAGAGACAGGGTCTTCTGCAGCTCCAGGACAGGAGTGATGGAAGATCCACACACCCCTGTGAGCACCGCTGTTCCCCAGTGAGTGCTGCACTGGCTCCACAGCACACTTCCAGGGGTCCTGGTGACTATACCTTGTATCTTGTCCCCCAGAGGCAGGGCTTGGGAGTCATTTTTCTCTTGGCAGAATGTCAGAGGTCACCACATGTGTGCTGTACACTTAGGTGATGGCTGTTCACTTGGACAGACATTTAGGCCTGGTCAGCAAGATGGCCACAGTGGTTGTGTCTCAATGGTGGCAGCAGGAGTTGGTGACACCCTTCATGTAGCTCTTGTACCTGATTTCTTTTTCATATGAATTAGTAACATATATAAATTAATTATTTTCATTCCCTCTCTATTCTTTTATACCTAACTAATGTTATAGAACATCACTTGAGGAAGGACCATGTTGACCTACTGGTTCGTGTGGATTCTCTCTCAGCTACTGAGTCCACCAGAAAAATGTGCAGTTCTGTTGATGAGGGACCAGCTCTACCTGAGGTCACTAGTGTGATGACCAGAATTGTCCAAACAGACACAGTTTAGTGTCATATTGGTTTAACTTTGTCTTTGCAGATTTCAGTTTATCTTGTTAAATGTGGGATTTCTTAAATCTTCCACACAGATCCCCCAAAGGCACATGTGACCCGTCATCCTGGCCTGAAGGGAAAGTCACCCTGAGGTGCTGGGGCCCTGGGCTTCTACCCTACTTCATCACCCTGACTGGCAGAGGGATGGGGGAGGAACAGACACAGGAAACGGATCTTATTGAGACCAGACCTTCTGGGGATGGAACCTTCCAGAAGTGGCATCTCTGGTGGTTGCCTTGGGGAGGAGCAGACATACACATGCCATGTGTACCATGAGAGCCTGCCTGAGCCCCTCACCCTGAGATGGGGTAAGGAGGATGTGGGTGCAGAGCTGGGGTCAGGGAAAGCTGGAGCCTTCTGTAGACCCTGAGCAGGGTCAGGGCTGAGAGCTGGGGGTCATGACCCTCACCTTCCCTTCCTGTCCTTCCCTTCCAGAGCCTCCTCAGTCCACTGTCCCCATCGTTGACAATCATTGCTGTCCTGGGTCTCTTGGAGCTGCGGCCATCATTGGAGCTGTGGTGGCTGTTGTGAGGAGGGAGGAGGAGAATCACAGGTAGGAAAGGACAGGGTCTGTTCTCTCTCAGCCCCTTTCAGAAGTGTGCTCTGCCTCATTAAGGGGAACATCCACAGCCCTCATTGCTCCTGTCTCTGACCTGGGTCTGCTGTCAGTTCTGGAACCTTCCTAGGGTCGGGGTCTTTCCCTGTCTCTCACAGCTTTTCTTCTCACAGGTGGAAAAGGAGGGATCTATACTCCAGCTCCAGGTAAGTGTGGGGAGCAGGATTGTCTCTGAGGCCCTTAGGGTGAATCTGGACAAATGGAGGCTTAGTCAGCCAATAATAATAGCTCATCTGGTAAATCTTCTGGGTGCCTTGTTTGTATCTTGATATGAATATATATATGTATGTATTTACCCTAGGCAGGGACAGTGCCCAGAACTCTGATTGTCTCTCCCAGACTGTAAAGGTGACACATCTGGGATCTGATTTTTGGGAGGGGGCCAAGTGACATGATTGGGGTTCAGGGACTCCCAGAATCTCCTCTGAGAGTGAGTGGTGGGTTTTGGGATGTTGTCTTCACAGTGATTGTTCATGGACTCTTGTTTGAGTGTGAAGACAGCTGCCCGGCTCACAGAGTGACAGAGATTGCTCAGGTCTCTCTTGTGTCGTCCTGAGCCCCTCAGTTTCACTCTCAGCAACAAGTCTGATGTTTGCTGTGACCCTGTGGTCTCCATGTGAAGACCTGGGAGCCCAGCCACCCCTGCACACCAGGACCCTGTCCCTGCACTGTTACATTCCCTTCCACAGCCAACCTTCCTGGTCCAGCAGACAGGAGGGGACATCTGCATCCTGTCACCTCCATGCTGCCCTGAGCTGCAGCCCCTGACTCCCCACTGAAAATAAGAATCTGAATGTCACTTGATTGTCCACGTCCTTGATCTGACAGATTGATTGGCGGGTAAATTAAATGATTGAAATACTTAGAGTTTGTGGAGGAAATAAATGGCACCATGGAGAACCTTCCAGAATCTGTGTTCTTTGTGCTGTGTATCTGGTGGACAAGATGAGGCTGCAGGAGCTGAGTGTGATCAGGGCTGTGCCCAGGTGGAGCTCAGTCCATTGTTGACTGTGACATGGTCACTCCTCAGCTCTGTCACCTCCTGGTCTGTTCTCTTCATCACTTGAACCACATGCTGAGAGTCTGTGATCACAGGGACACTGGGAGGACAGAGCCTTGTCCTGTCCCCAGGACTGTGAGCAGCCAGGGCAGCTGTGACAGGTCAGCCTGGGCTCTGACCTGACCATGGCTCTTCACCCCATTTCTCTGTTTATTTCTTGTCTTTTTAGTTTGTGTGGAGGGCTAGACCTGTTCTTGTTCCTGTGAGTGGTGCCTGTCTCATCCCCCTTTGGGGTCCCTGAGTGACAGCATTAAGAGGTGTTTGTCCATCCTTGTCCCCCAGGCCCAACTATCACCCTGACTCAGGAGACTGTGGGCTGAGGACATGAACTTCAGTCTCCTGAGCTCCTGCCTTCTTCCAGGCCCCTCCCTGGAGGTTCTCTCCTTCTTTCCATCTTTCAGACTCTAACCCGGGTTGTAGGATGGCCAGAGAGGAGGGATCCACAGGGTCTCATCTCAGATCTGTCCTGTTGGATCTGTGTCTGCCCAAGGTCCCCTTTCCCTCCATGGCTCTGGGAATCCTCATGCTGCCTCCAACTGAGGTATAAAGATTGATAGGATGAGTCTACTTTAGATTTCAATTCATTTAAAAGACAGGATCGTAAGGACTGCAGCGATTGCTCAGGGGCTGAGAGCACTTGCTGCTCTTGCAGAGGACCCAGGTTCGGATCCCAGCATCCGCACCATGACTCACACCATCCATAACTCCTGTTTCCTGGCTTCCAATGCCTCTGTGGACGCCAGACAGGCACATGGTACAAACACATACAGCCAAGAAAAACACTCACAGACATAAAATTAATGAACCTTTTATAAAATAGATTGTGGGAACACCAGAGATGAAATTCCTTCCCCCTCCAGGTTCCCGCCCTACAGTTTTCTCTTCTAGCTTTGAGACCTCGAGTCAGGAGCTCCAGGAGTTTAACTGAGATGTTTGAAGACCAAGAAGGTGACAATCTCTGTCCACGATGCTGCCATCTTTGTCTTGTGAGGGATGATGACTTCAGTGCCTGGGATCCAGCAGACATTCAGACCCAAGAAATGTTTGATGAATGAATAAAAATATAATTAGGATCATGGATCAAAGACAGAAAGGAAGGTGGAGAGGGAGGGAGGGATTTGCTGAGGGAAAGCTCAGGTGACCCTGACCTCAGTGTGAGGGGACCTGGTGCTGCACTCCACACACCAGCATTTGGCCTGAGGTTGTGTTAATCAAGGGAGCTTCTGTAGAAGAGGGAGGTGAATGTGTGAATTTTCCTCTAGACTGAAACATCCCTGCTGGAGCCAGGAGGAGCTGATGAGGCCCAGGAAACTCAAGAAGCTACAGGTTCAGGAGCTGACACAATGTAGCGCTTCCCTCTCTGGGTTAAACCAGCTGCAGCTCCTGAGGGAGAGGAGACTGCTGAGTGGAGCTGCTGGGAGCTGTGCAGGGGACTGCAGTGATGCAGCTGGGCGAGTGGACATGCACACTGGGGTGGGCACCTCAGTGGTTATCCCCTGAAACACCCATGATCCTGTGAGTGACCAGTGAGCTCAGGGTTCAGCGATCTGACCTGGATGGATGTTTTCCTGGGTGTGCTGTCACTGTCTCCATCTGGGGTGGAGGAAATCCACTCCTCAAGCAGGGGACACAGCTGTGTCAATTGTGATCAGTCCACAGAGTCTGTTCCAGATGTGTGATCTAAGTCCTGTTTCTAAGACACACTGGGAAGTGATACAGAGTTGCTGGTCTCCTGGAGCAAGCACTGTGGTGGGAAGATGCCTGTGACACAGTGTAAGGGAACAAACAAGGACAGGTGTGTCAGGAGGTGGAGGGCAGAAGGGAAGGTGCACCTCTAACTACTGAGTCTTCTCACCTGCCCAGACTGTATGCCACCACCCTAGTTCTGGAGGTGTTGAGGAATCAAACCCATGGCCTGGGGTGTACAAGGTGGGAATTCTATTCACTGAGCAACATTCCCAATGTCTGGGTGGGGGGAATCTCAACGGACAAGGTTTTGTGGTTATTTCAAAGGCTAGTACTAAAGCTTTGGGATAAAGACGTAATCAGAGGCCACAAATTAAAACATAGACATGGAGAGTATAAGAAGCTCTTTGTCCACACAGCTGGGGACCTTCCAGGAGAGCCAGGCCATCTGGAACGTTCTGTGTGTGAGTTGTGTTAATGTTGGTGCTGGAGGACATCAGACCTTCCTGTAGAGTGCACACAGTGCAGATAGATGGGGACTCCTTCTCTTTGATCCGTGTGTACATGGCTCTGACTCTGTGACCCTGAGAACCCAGAGCGTCTCCTGTTCAAACCCTCTCTGCTCAGGGGTGTTGGTGGCTCAGGCCCTGGGTGAGGCCCTAGCCTGCAGAGGAAAGAACCACAGAAGAGTCAGTATAAAAATGAAGATGGTGTCACTTCCAAGGACAATTATGGAGCTGGAGAGATTGCTCCGGGTAGAGAGCGCTCACTGCTCCTGCAGAGGACCTGGGTTAGGTTCCCAGTTCACACCCACCTGGAACTCTAACCCCGCCCCCCAGGGGATACCCTGCCCACTTCTGGTTTCCTGGGACACTGTTTTACATGGTGCAGGGACACACATGCTGTCAAAACACCCAGACACCAGAAATAAATATTTTTTAAAACACACAGACACCAGAAATAAATATTTTTTAAAAGAAAGAAAAATAGGGGGCTGGAGAGATGGCTCAGAGGTTAAGAGCACTGACTGCTCTTCCAGAGGTCCTGAGTTCAATTCCCAGCAACCACATGGTGGATCACAACCATCTTAATGAGATCTGGTGCCCTCTTCTGGCCTGAAGGCATACATGCTGTATACATAAATAAATAAATCTTTAAAAAAGAAAAAGGAAGGAAGGAAGGAAGGAAGGAAGGAAGGAAGAAAGAAAGAGAAAAATGGAGGGAAATGAGAGTTCTCTAAAGAAAGACCCCTGAACAGCATTAGGGTTGTTACTGCAGGGGGTCACCTCCAAGTCCCTCCTACACGACTGCTGTGTTCCCTGCACTAGATGTACACACTGGTCTGAGGGATTCAGCCAGGGAAGGGGAAATTGACATAACTCCCCCTGCAGAGTGGCCCCAGATGCTACTGACCTGTGAAGCCTGTGAGTTCATTTCTGTTGTTTGTTTTTTCTTGTTGTAGCCCTAGTTGGCCTTGAATTCTTGATCCTTCTGTCTCATCTCAGCATGCCAAATGTCGGGATCGTGTGTGTGTGTGTGTGGTTGTGTGTGTTGTGTGTGTGTGTGTGTGTGTGTGTGACCACAACTGACATTGAGTAACAATAATCGGGGGAAGGAGCTTGAGGTGTGATCGGCCTCAGAAGTTCAGTTTCAGCCCGGAGATCACAAGGACTCATACAAACCGCAAAACAGAGGATTCGGGCTGAAGGGAAGATCCCCCTCTGCTTTGGGATGCAGGGGCATAGGCGACACCTCCCTGCCTCCCCAGCAGTCAAAGCTCACAGTGGCTCAGGTGAGCAGGGACCCTGACCAGCTCCCATCCTGGGTCCTGCTGCCCCCTGGCGGCCATTCGCGGCATCGCGGCTTCCCAGGGTCCCGGGACCCGCAGGGCAAAGTTCAATGTCCCATCAGCCTGCAGGCTGCAGAGCCTCCCAGGCTGTCCTCTGCACAGCCCCTCACATCACAGCCTTACCTTCTTTCTCTTTAGCTGTTGACGTTGCCCGGGATTTAACCCAGGGCTTCCTGCATGTTGAGCGCGTCCTAACTGAACCACACCTCAGCCCTCTAACTTAGTTTGATGTAACTCACCCAAAGAAAGGGTCCCCGGTTTCTTTGGGAACACCTTTTATCCCAGCCATCAGGAGGCAGAGGCAGGCGGATCCCTGAGTTCCTGATTCACATAGCAAGTTCCAGCACAGCCAGGGCTATAAGGTGAGACCAGACCACAGGGATCCCCAAGACTGACACCTGGAGAGGGCTGGAGTAGGTGATAAGGTGGGCAAGAGAGAAGTGACCATGAAGGATTCCAGGGCCGGGTCTGGGATGAGCTTGTTCCCCGTCCCCCACCATCACCCCATACTGCCTAGTACTGTGCCGGGTAAACCTCAAAGAACCTAGAAGCCAGAGCGAAGTGTAAACCTGGACTAAGCCCAAGCCCAAAGAAGGGGGAAAATGGAGGAGGACAGGGCAAGGTCCATAAGGACAGCACTGACTCCCCACAAGACGCCTTTCAAACCCAAAGGGGTCGTGACCCACAGGTTGAGAACCACTGCTCTAGAGTGAAGGCACATCCTTGACAAGTTTTTGGGGGTTTTCAAGACAGAGTTTCTCTGAGCAGCACTGGCTGGCCTGGAACTCAGAGCTCACCTGCCTCTGTCTCCCAAGTTTGGACTAAAGGCGTGTGCCACCATCCAGCAACCTTGACCAAGCCATAAAAGCCAGTATGGTTTGTAGACCTGTAATTCCAGCTAATTGGGAGACTGAGGCAGGGGATGGAAAACCTGCTTGGGTTACAGAGTAAGTTCAAGGCCAGCCTGGACCAGGTCTTAAAAGTGAAAGTGCTGGTGGAGAGGTGGCTCAGTGGTTAAGAGCACTGGCTGCTCTTCCAGAGGTCCTGAGTTCAAGTCCCAGCGTCACAGGATGGCTCACAGCCATCTATAATGGGATCTGGTGCCCTTTTCTGTCATGAATGTGTGTGTGCAGCTAGACCACCATATACATGAGATAAATAAATCTTTAAAAAATTTAAAAAAAGTAAAGAGTGGGGAATGTCGTTCAGTGGCAGGAAGCCTGCAGGCAGATGGCAGTCTATAGATTCCTTAGACAATGGGGATCTTTCAGGTGAAGAAGCATCGTTTCCTCCACCCATCACGTTCAGGTCCTTGGCCAGTGGCGTCTTTGAGAAGGTGCACCTAAGGGTCTGGAGTGTTGAAGCCCAGAGAGGGGAAGGAAGGAAGAAACTCTGAGAGCCGCTCTTGATTGAGCAAAAGACCTTTTCATAGGGGTTGCTTAAGCCATCAGAGAAAACAGATATTTACATTAGGATTCACAACAGTAGCAGAAATAATTACGGAGTAGTTATGAAAAACATTTTGTGGTTGGGGTCACCACAACGAGAGGAAATGTATCAAAGGGTCGCAGCATCAGGGAGGTTGAGAATTGTCGCGCCCGCCTCGACCAGCAAGGAAGACGCGATACAGGGATCCTTCTCATTACAGTTTATTCAGACCTTTGATTAATTGCATTGTGTCTCTCTCTCTCTCCGGGCAAGCCTCTCCCAGCACCTAAGTAGGGCTGGGCAACCAACCCCAAGCAGCCACGTGGGCACTGTCCACAGGTTCACGCATATGCCAGCAACACATGAATCCAGCCACAGCCAAATAAGGAGCTGTTTACCCTAAAGAGTGTTTGCCATCAGGAAGGCAGAGGGTAGAAGCCAGAGCCATCTTTAGGGTGCGGCTACACG
>NW_023412373.1:0-21033 GCF_903995425.1 Onychomys torridus
ATTCTGGTGCTCCACAATGGTCATTTCCCACCATGCCCCTCAGGTTATTTCCCTGGAGGCCTCTCAGCATTTCTTGTGCTCTAGATACTACATTTCCCACCATGACCCTCAGGTCATTTCCCAGGAGGCCTCTCTCTGCATATCTATGCTCTAGGAGGTACATTTCAATAGAGTGACACTACACAGAGAGGAATCCTGGGAAATGGAGTCCAACAGGATGTGATCTATAATGACAGGCCCTCCTGGGAAATGGACCTCATACGGCATGATGGAAATAGACAGCACCTACACAGAAAGGCATCCTGGGAAATGGAGTCCAAATGAATTGACATAGGTAGAGAACTGGCACCCTGGCAATGGAGTCCAACAGATAGTAATCTATAATGAGAGGCATCCTGGGAAATGATTTGAGAATATGATGGGAAATGTAGTTTTTAATGGACACTACACAGAAAGGCATCCTGGGAAATGGTGTCCAAAGCACACTCGTGGTTTTGAGAGAAAACAGGAAGTTACTTTCTGAACCCAATAGGTATGATTGAAAAAGTAGTTTGGAATAAATGGACAATACAGAGAAAAGTACCCTGGGAAATGACCCATGAGCCATGATTAGAAAATGTAGTTTTTAATAGAGAGACACTACAGAGAAAGGCATCCTAGGAAATGTAGTTCAACATGTTACTGACACTGTAAGGAAGACATCCCTGGGAGAAGACCCAAGAGGCATTTTGGGAAATGTAGTTTATATTAAACAGACAAGGCAGAGAAAGGTATCCTGGGTAATTTAGTCTAAACATGCTGATGCTATAAAGAGGGAACAGGAAGTTTCTTTCCGACCCAAGAGGCATGATGGGAAATGTAGATTGGAATACACTAGCCCAATACAGAGAAAGGCATCCTGGGAAATGTAGTTCAACACATATTGATACGGAAAGGGAAGATAAGACCCGAGAGGCCTGATAGGAAATGTAGTTCAACACCATACTGACCCGACAGGCATGATGGGAAATGTAGTTCAACACATACTGATGCTGTAAAGAAAGATGTCTGGGGAGAAGACCCGACAGGCATGATGGGAAATGTAGTTCAACACATACTGATGGAGTCCAAACATGCTATTGTTATTAAGAGGGAACAGGAAGTTTCCTTCTGACCCAGGAATGGAGGCCACAGGACACGTGATGAGGGTCAGAGACACCTGCTGAGGGCTAAGAAAACCCCTAACTAACCACTAACCTTAACCCTGCCCCTAACCCAGACTGCAATCCTAACCCTGATCCTGACTGTGACCATTAACCCTAACTCCGACCCCGACCCTGACCCTAACCCTAACCCCAACCCTGACACTGACACTGACACTGACCCTAACCCCAAACTCGATGCTGACCCTGACAATGATCCTAACACTGAGCCTGACCCTAACCATAACCCTAACCCAGACTGTAATCCTAACCCTGAACCTCACCCTGACCCTGACCCCAACCCTAACCCTGACCCTAACCCTGAAACTGACCCTAACCCTGACCATGACCCTACTCCTAACTCCAAAACTGAACCTGACCCTGGTCCTGAACCTGACCCTAACCCTACCCCCAAAAATAACCCTAAATATAAATCTAACCCCAACCTTAACCCTGACCCTAACCCTAATCCCGACCCTGACCCTGACCCTGTCCCTGACCAGAAACCTGAACCTGACCCTGACTCACTAAACATAACCACACAACCAAACCCGAACCCCAACCATGATGTCCTATAGTTCAACAAAACCCCAAAGACTTAACCCAAACCCTTAATCTAACCACAAACAGATCCCTAACATTTAACCCTAACCCTAAATATTGCTGTGAAGCAAGGCATCCTGGGAACTTAAGTAGAACACAGTATTCGGCTGTAGAGAAAAGCATCCTGGGAAATGAAATAGAACATAATATGACGCTGTAGAGAAAATCATACTGGGAAATGAAGTCCACAAGGAAGTGAGGCTACAGAGACAGGCATCCTGGGAAATGAGGTCCAAACAGTGATTCTATAGAGAAAGGCATAATGAAAATTCATGTAAATAATATACTGATGGTACAGAGAAAGGCATGCTGGGAAATAATGTCCTTAATTTCATGGTGCTATACAGAAAGGCATCCTGGGAAATGAACTCCAAAAGATGCTGTAGTGAAAGGCATCCTGGGAAATGACCCGAATGTCCTGATGGGAAATGTAGTTTGGAGTACAAAACCAATACCAAGAAAGGCATCCTGGGAAATGGAGTCAACCATGTGGCAATGCTCTAAGGAAAGGGATCCTAGGAAACCATCCAAGAGGCATGATGGGAAATGTAGTTTCTAGAACCATTCTAATGTACAGAAATGGAATCCTGGGGAATGGAGTCCAACCATACTGGTGGTGTAATCACAGGAATCCTGGGAAATGACCCAAGAGGCATGCTGGGAAATGTAGTTTGGAATGGATGACCACTACAGAGAACAGCATCCTGGGAAATGGATCCAAAGCACATGATGTTATAAAAAGGGAACAGGAAGTTTCATTCTGACCCCAGAGCAGAGACACAGGACACCTTAGGAGGGTCAGAGACACCTGCTGTGGGCAGAGTACACCCTAAATCTAACCACTAACCACTAAACATAAAACCTAACAACTAAACATAAGCATAATAACAACCCAAACCTAACCATAACAAATATACTAAATCTAATCACTAACAGTAACCACTAAACATAACTGCAAAACCTAAAACTAACCATAAACCTAACCAATAGCCATAACCATAACCAATAACCCTAACCCTAATAGTGACACCATGACCTTAACCCTGACCCTAACACTACACTAACACTAACCCTATCCATAAACCTAACCACTAAACCTAACCCTAACCATAACCCTAATCCTAACCCTAAATCTAACCACTAACTATAAACCTAATCATTAACCATAACCATTAACATGAACCCGAACAGTGACACCCTGACCCTAACCTAACTCTAACCCTTAACCCTAAACCTAACACTCTGACACTAACACTAACACTAACCATGGTCCCCTGACCCTAACCCTAACCATTAACCCTAAACTAACGTTAACCTAAGGCTTACCCGACCCCATGAAACAAACCCTAAATGTGAACACTTAACCTAAACCCCTGACCCTGACCCTATGACTGTGACCCCCAGACCTTGACCCCCTGACTCTACCCCTAGCTCTGACCCCATGACTCTTAACCCACCCACTGAGGTACCACAACCCTGCAGAAGGTGAGGTCACCTGCTGAGGGCCCTGGACACCTGCTGAAGTAAAGGGAAAAAACCTGGGGACACAGGACACCTTGGAAATGGAGTCCACAGTGTCATGGTGCTGTGGTTCAAGGCATCCTGGAAAATGGAGTCCAAATGAACTGACACGGTAGAGAACAGCATCCTGGGCAATGGAGTCCAACAGATAGTGATCTATAATGAGAGCCATCCTGGGAAATGTTTTGAGAAGCATGATGGGAAATGTAGTTTTTAATAGACACTACACAGAAAGGCATCCTGGGAGAAAATGTGAGAAGCATGATGGGAAATGTAGTTCAACACATATTGATACTGAAAGGGAAGACATCCTGGGAGGAGACCTGAGAGGCATGATGGGAAATGTAGTTCAACATTTACTGATGGAGTCCAAACATGCTGATGTTATAAAGAGGGAACAAGAAGTTTCTTTCTGACCCAGGAATGGAGGCCACACAACACATGATGAGGGTCACAGATGCCTGCTGAGGGCAAAGAATGCCCCTAACTAACCACTAACCTTAACCCTGACCCTAACCCAGACTGCAATCCTAACCCCGAACCTGACCGTGACCATTAACCCTAACCCTGACCCTGACCCTAACCCTAACCCCAAACCTGACCCTGACACTAACCCTAACCCCAACCCCGACCCTGACCCTAACCCTAACCCCAACCCTGAACCTGACCCTGTCCCTGACCAGAAACCTGACCCTGACCCTGACTCGCTAAACATAACCACACAACCAAACCCGAACCCTAACCATGATGCCCTAAAGCTAAACAAAACCCCAAAGACTTAACCCAAACCCTTAATCTAACCACGAACAGATCCCTAACCTTTAACCCTAAACCTAAATGTTGCTGTGAAGCAAGGCATGCTGGGAACTAAAGCAGAACACAGTATGAGCCTGTAGAGAAAGGCATCCTGGGAAATGAAGTCCACGAGGTAGTGAGAATACAGAGACAGGCATCCTGGGAAATGAGGTCCAAACAGTGATTCTATAGAGAAAGGCATTATGAAAATTCATGTAAATAATATACTGATAGTACAGAGAAAGGCATGCTGGGAAAAGATGTCCTTAATTTCATGGTGCTATACAGAAAGGCATCCTGGGAAATGAACTCCAAAATATGCTATAGTGAAAGGCATCCTGCGAAATGACCTGAGTGTCCTGATGGGAAATACAGTTGGGAGTACAAAACCAATACCAAGAAAGGCATCCTGGGAAATGGAGTCAAACATGTGGCAATGCTCTAAGGAAAGGGATCCTAGAAAACCATCCTAGGAGCATGATGGGAAACGTACTTTCTAGAACCATTGTAATGTACTGAAATGGAATCCTGGGGAACAGAGTCCAAATAATACTGAAGGTGTCATCAAAGGCATCCTGGGAAATGACCAGAGAGTCATGATGGGAAATGTAGTTTCTAGAGCCATTATAATGTACTGAATGGGAATCCTGGGCAATGGATTCCAATCCACACTGATGGAGTCATCAAAGTCATCCCAGAAAGTGACCCAAGAGGCATGATGGGAAATGTGGTTGGGAAAGGAGGACCAATATTGAGAAAGACATTCTGGGAAATGGAGTCCAACATGAAACAATGCTCTAAGGAAAGGAATCCTAGGATACCATCCAAGAGGCATGATGGGAAATGTAGTTTCTAGAACCATTCTAATGTACAGAAATGGAATCCTGGGCAATAGAGTCCAACCATACTGATGGTGTAATCACAGGCATCCTGGGGAATTACCCAAGAGGCATGCTGGGAAATGTAGTTTGGAATGGATGACCACTACAGAGAAAGGCATCCTGGGAAATGGAATCCAAAGTATATGATGCTGTAAGAGGGAACAGGAAGTTTCATTCCTACCCAAGAGCAGAGACACAGGACAGCTGAGGAGGGTCAGAGATACCTGCTGAGGGCAAAGCACACCCTAAATCTAACCACTAACCACTAACCATAAACCCAACCACTAAATTTAACATAAGCCTTACCCTACCCCATGACACAAACCCTAAATGTGAACCCTTTACCTAACCCCCTGACCTTGACCCCCAGACCTTGACCCACTGACTCTACCTGTAACCCTGACCCCATGACCCTGACCCCAGCCACTGAGGCACCACAACCCTGCAGAAGGTCAGGTCACATGCTGAGCGCCCTGGACACCTGCTGAAAAAAAGAGGAAAATCCTGAGGACACAGGACACCAGGAAAATGGAGTCTACAGTGTCATGGTGCTGTGGAGCAAGGCATCCTGGGAAGTGAAGTCCAGAATGTAGTGATTGTTTAGAGAAAGGCATCCTTTCAAATGGAGTCTGAAATGTACTGATGCTGTAGAGAAAGGCATCCTGGGAAATGGAGTCCATCATAGTGATGGTATAATGAAAAGCAAACAAGGAAACCATCCAAGGGGCATGATGGGAAATGAAGTTTCCAGTATCATACTCAGTACCCAAAATGAATAGTGGGAAATGGAGTCAGATGCACACTGTGTCATGAAAGGCATCCTGGGAAATAATCCAAGATGCATGCTGGGAAGTAAAGAACTACAGGTACTGATGCTCTAAAAAGGGAAGAGGACGTTTCCTAATGACTTGAGAGCCAAGATGGGAAATGGATTTTCTAGTACAATGCTAAGGTAGACAGAAGGCATCCTGCGATAAGAAGTAAAACAGGTGGAGGCAAAACAGAACAAGGAATCCTGGGAAATGTAGACCATATGTAATGATGTCATAGAGAAAGGCATTAGGGGAAATGTAGTCCACCAGGAAGACACACTGTGGACAGGACACACTGCAGACAGGAGGACATTGTGAGCAAGGAATCCTGGGAAACGTAGTCTGAAATGTAGTCGATCTGAAATGATTTCAAAGAGAAAGGAATCATGGGAAATGTAGTCCATATGTAGTGATACCATAGAGAAATGCATCATAGGAAGACTACTGATGGTATAAAGAAGAAACAGGAAGATTTTCTCTAACTTTACAGAAGAGGAAACAGGAAAACAGAAGAGGGCAAAGGAGAGCCCTGGATTTAAACAACACTAAACCCTAACTCTCACCAAAACATCCCCTACCCTAACACTAACCTGACCCAAAACCTAAATCTAACCATAACCCTAACCACAAAAACCCTACCCTAACCATAAAATGACCCTAGCCTAAATCTAACCCGAACCTTAACCACAAACACCCCTACCTTAAACGTAACCTGACCCAGAGCCTAAATTTAACCCTAATGCTAACCACAAACTTGCCCACACTAACCATAACCATAACCATGAACCGAAACACAAACAACCCTACAGAATCCTGAACCTGACCCTAAGCCTAAATCTAACCCCAAACCTAACCGCAAATTCTCTATCCTAACCCTAACCCTAACCCTGGGGAGGCATCCTGGAAGATGAAGTCAAATACATAGAGAAAATAGAAAAGGAATCCTGGGTAATGGAGTCCATATGTAATAATGACATGGGGAAATGCACCATGGCAAATGTAGTCCATATGTGATGATGTCATGCAGAAAGGCATTATGGGAGATGTAGTCCACATATAATGATGTCATAGAGAAAATATTACAGGAAATGTAGTTCATGTGTAATGATGTCATAGAGAAAGGGATACTGAGACATGTAGTCCATATGTGGTGATGTCATAGAGAAATGCATCATGGGAGGCCTACTGATGGTATAAAGAGGGAAGAGGAATTTACATGCTGACCGGAGAGTGGAGGAACCAGGACACCTGTGGAGGGCAAAGATCTCGGCTTGAACTAAAAACCCCAATGACTAACTAAACACATAATCTTAACACTAACCATAACCTGAACCTGACACAAAGCCTAACCCTAACCCTAACCTGACACAAGCCTAGCCCTAAACCTAACATGACTCTAACCTTAACCTGACCCAGAAACCTAAGACTAACCCTAACACTGACCTGACCATAAACCAAATCCTAACACAAAACCCTAACCACAAACTGCCTTACCCTAACAGTATCATGACAGAAGGCCTAACCCTAACCATAACCTCATCCTAACCCTAACCCTAACCATAAAACTAACACTAACATGACCCTAAACCTAACCCTAACAAAAACCCTAACCACAAACTCGCCTACCCAAACTATAACCTGACCCTAAGCCTTAATCTAACCCTAACCCTAACCACAAACTCGCCTACCCTAACCTGACCCCAAGCCTAAATCTAAAAATAACCATAACAACAAAACCGCCAACCCTAACTCAAATCTGACTCCAAGCCTAAATCTAACCCTAACACAAACCTCAAACTCGCCTACACTAACCTAAAACTGACCCCAAGCCTAGATATAACCATAACCTTAACCACATACTCCCCTGCACTAACCTTATACAAAACCTATATCTAAACCTAACCCTAACCTCAAACTCCCCCAGTAATTACCCAAAAGACCCATAACCCATAACCCTAACCCAATCCTAACACTGACCCTACTCACAAACTCCTCAAACCCTGATTCTAAATACCTGTAACACATAACCCTTACTGTAATCTAACCCTAACCATAACATGAAACAAAGCCTAAACCAGTCAAAACTGACCCTAACACTAACCTGACCCAAACCCTAACACTAACCCTAACCTGACCATAAAACTAACCCCAACACAAAATCATGGCCACAAACTCCCTTTCCCTAGCCCTAACCTAGCACAAAGCCTAACCCTAAACCTAACCTCACCCTAACCTGACCCTTACCCTATCCCTAACCCTAACACTAACATGACCCTAAACCTAATGCTAACAAAAACCCTACCGACAAACTTGCCTACCATAACTTGGCTGGAAGTCTAAATCTAACCTAACCTTAACCACAAACTACCCTACACTAACCCTAAACTGACCCCAAACCTATATCTAACCATAACGCTAGTGACAAACTCCCCTACACTAAGCTTATTCAAAGCCAAAATCTAAACCTAACCCTAAATACAAACTCCCCCAGCAATAACCAAAGACCCCTAACCCATAACCCTAACCCAATCCTAACACAAACCCTACTCACAAACTCCTGAAACCCAGATTCAAAGAACTTGTAACCAATAACCCTAGCCATAACCCCAAGAAATGAAAGTCTGACCCTAACCCTAACTCCTAATTCACAACCTAAAATTCAATAACAATTAAACCTAACCTAACCTAACCTAACCTAAACCTAACATATAGCTCTAACCAGACCCAAACCTCAACCCATAATTCTAAACCTACCCTAACCCATAACTCTAAATAACATAACATAACATAACATAACATAACATTACATAACCCTAACCTAACCTAATCCTAATCCTATCCCTAACCCTAACCTAACCCTAACCATAACCCTATCCCTAATCCTAACCCATAACTCTAACCCTACCCTAACCCATAACTCTAACCAAACCTAACCTAACCCTAACTTAACACTAACCAATAACCCTAACTTAATGTTAACTAACCCTAACCAAGCCTAACCTTATGATTAACCCCCTGATCCTGAACCTGACTGTCTGACACCAATCCCTGACCCTGAACTGAAAAACCCATAAAACTGAACCCTAATGCTTACCCTAACTCATGACTCAGACCCACTGACCCTGACCCTAGCTGTTAACTCTAACCCCTGATCCTGACCACTTGACCCTGACTCTCAACCCCACACTGCTGAGGCAGCACAACCCTGCCAATGGTCAGGTCACCTCTTAGGGCCTGGACACCTGCTGAGGCCCTGGTCACCTGCTGAAGAAAAGGGGAAACTCCTGAGGACACAAGACACCTGGGAAATGGAGTCCAACATGCCAGGGTGCTGTGAAGAAAGACATCCTGGGAAACGGAGTCCATCATAGAGATACTGTGGAGAAAGGCATCCTGGGAAATGAAGTCTGAAATGTACTGATGGTGTAGAAAAAGGCATCTTGGGAAATGGAGTCCAAATGATGCTGTAGTGAAAGGCATCCTAGGAATTGGAGTCTTAAACACTGATGCTATAAGGAAAGGCATCAAGGGAAATGACCCGAGTGTCCTGATGGGAATTGTAGTTTGGAATACACAACCAATACTGAGAAAGGCATCCTGGGAAATGGAGTCCAACATGAAGCAATGCTCTAAGAAAGGGATCCTAGGAAGGCATCCAAGGGGTATGATGGGAAATGAAGTTTCTTTTCCTTTTTTTTGAGACAGGGTTTCTCTGTGTAGATTTGCGCCTTTCCTGGAACTCACTTGGTAGCCCAGGCTGGCCTAGAACTCAGAGATCCGCCTGGCTCTGCCTCCCGAATGCAAGGATTAAAGGTGTGTGCCACCACCGCCCAGCAGGGAAATGTGGTTTCTAGAACCATTCTAATGTAATGAAATGGAACCCTGGGGAATGGAGTCCAACCATACTGATGGTGTCATCATAGTCATCCTGGAAAGTTACCTGAGAGGCATGATGGGAAATGGACCACTACAGAGATAGGCACCATGGGGAATGGAGTCCAACACAGACTGATGCAGTAAAGAGGGAACAGGAAGTTTCCTTCTGACACCACAGCAGAGACACAGGACAGCAGAGGAGGGTCAGAGGCAACTGCTGAGGGCAAAGAACACCCCTAAACTTAACATCTAAAACTAACCATAAACCTAACCACTAACTGTTTCCATAAGCCTAACATTAACACTAAACCTAGTCACTAACACTAACCACTAACCATAACCATGAACCCCAAAACTTAACTCTAAACCTAACCACTAACCCTAAACCTAACCACTAACCAAAACCATAAACCTAACCACTTACCCTAACCCTAAACATAACCATAGACCAAATACTAACCCTAAATCTAAACCACTAACCATAAACCTAACCACTAACCATAACCACTAACCATAACCACTAAATGCAACCCTAACAGTGACACCCTGATCCTAACCTAACTCTAACCCTTATCCCTAAACCTTACACTCTGATACTAACCCAAACCCTATCCATGACCCCCTGACCCTAACCCTAACCATTAACCCTAAGATAACCTTAACCTAAGCCTTACCCAACCCCATGACACAAACCCTAAATGTGAACCATTAGCCTAATCCCCTGACCCTGACTGCATGACCCTGACCCCCAGACCTTGACACCCTGACTCTACCCCTAACCTGACCCCATGACCCTGAACCAACCCACTGAGGTACCACAACCATGCAGACGGTCAGGTCACCTGCTGAAGGCCCTGGACACCTGCTAAGAAAAGGGAAAAAAAACCTGGGGACACAGGACACCTGGGAAATAGAGTTCAGAGTGTCATGGTGCTGTGGAGCAAGGCATCCAGGGAAATGGAGTCCAGAATGTAGCAATGGTTTAGAGAAAGGCATCCTGGGAAATGGAATCCAGAATGGAGTGATGGTTTAGACAACAGCATCCTGGGAAATGGAGTCTGAAATGTAGTGATGGTTTAGAGAAAGGCATCCTGGGAAATGGAGTCCATCATAGTGATAGTATAATGAAAAGCAAACAAGGAAACCATCCAAGACGCATGATGGGAAATGAAGTTTCCAGTGTCATACTCATGCACTGAAAAAGAATTGTGGGAAATGGAGTCCAATCCACACTGTGTCATGAAAGGCATCCTGGGAAATGACCCAAGATGCACACTGGGAAATAAAGAACTGCAGGTACTGATGCTCTAAAAAGGGAAGAAGATGTTTCCTACTGACTTGAGAGTCATGACGGGAAATGGAGTTTCTAGTACAATGCAAAGGTACACAGAAAGGCATCCTGGGAGATGAAGGAAAGCAGGTGGAGGAAATACAGACCAAGGCATCCTGGGAAATGTAGTCCATATGTAATGATGTCATAGAGAAAGTCATTATTGAAAATGTAGTCCACCAGGAAGACACAGTGTAGACAGGACACACTGAAGACGTGAGGACATTAAGAGCAAGGCAATCTGGGAAACATAGTCTCAAATGTAGTCGATATGAAATGATGGCAAAGAGAAAGGAATCACGGGAAATGTAGTCCATATATAGTGATACCATAGAGAAATGCATCATAGGAAGACTACTGATGGTATAAAGAAGAAACATGAAGATTTCTTCTAACCTTAAATAAGAGGAAGCAGGAAAACTTGTGAGGTCAAAGGTCATCACGGGATTTAACCAACAGTAAACCCTAAACCTCACCACAATATCACCTACCTTCTACTAACCATGACCCAAAACATAAAACAATCATAACCCGAACCCCAAACAACCCTACCCAAAACCTAACCTGACCCAGAGCCTAAATTTAACCCTAATGCTAACCACAAACTCCCCTACCCGAACCATAACCAAAACCATAACCCTAACCACAAACAACCAAACAGAATCCTGAACCTGACCCTAAGGCTAAATCTAACCCTAACCCTAACCACAAACTCCCCTACTCTAAAACTAACCTGACCCAGAGCCTAAATCTAATCCTAACTCTAACCACAAACTCACCCACCCTAAACCTAACCTGACCCAGAGAATAAACCTAACACTAATGCTAAACAAAAACTCCCCTAAACTAACCCTAACCATAATCATAACCCTAACCCTAACCACAGACTCCCCTACTCTAACCTAACCTGACCCATAGCCTAAATCTAAACCTAACCCTAACCGCAAACTCCCCTATTCTAACCCTAACACTAACTCTGGGGAGGCATCCTGGAAATGAAGTCAAACACATAGAGAAAATACAGAGCAAGGAATCCTGGGAAATGAAGTCCATATATAATGATGACAAGGGGAAATACACCATGGCAAATGTAATTATATGTGATGATGTCATACTGAAAGGCATTATGGGAGATGTAGTCCACATATAAGAAATGATAGAGAAAATATTACAGGAAATGTAGTTCATATGTAGTGATGTCATAGAGAAAGGGATATTGAGACATGTAGTCCATATATGGTGATGTCATAGAGAAATGCATCATGGGAAGCCTACTGATGGTATAAAGAGGTAACAGGAAGTTACCTTCTGACTGGAGAGTGGAGGAAACAGGACACCTGAGGATGGCAAAGGTCACGGATGGAACTAACAAATAAGCCCAACGACTAACTAAATGTAGTGGATAGTCATCCCAGCATTGGCTGGAAAGTTCCAACCCCCATTGAGGTTTCGGTAATGGTCGCGCCCACAAGGCAGGGCAGAGAAGGAAACGGAAGAAGGAGGATCGGAAGGGGAGGCTCACATGGTTCCGGAACGCAGGACGCTGGAGGGAGACAGAGCAGAGTTCTCCAGAGAACACCACCGGACTGCACTATACCTTTGCCAGACCCTGCAACCTACCCCTTCATTGTAAGTTACCCCACAAAATAAACCTCCCTTTTAACTACATGGAGTGGCCTAAATAATTTCACCAATAACTAAACACATAACCTTAGCACTAACCATAACCCTAACCTGACACTAGCCTAACCCTAAACCTAACCTAACACAAGCCTAACCGTAACCCTAACATGACCCTAACCTAAACCTGACTATAACCCTAAGACTAATGCTAACACTAACCTGACAATAAACCAAACCCTAACACAAATCCCTAACCAAAAACTGCCTTACCCTAATGGTTTCATGACAGAAGGCCTAAACATAACCTTAACCTCACACTAACCATAACATGACCCTAACCCTAATAGAAATACTAACAATAACATGACCTTAACCCTAACCCTAACAAACACAAATCACAAACTCGCCTACCCAAACTCTAACCTTAACCCAAGCCGAAATCTAACCCTAAGTCTAACCACAACCTCGCCAACCCTAACCTGATGCCAAGCCTAAATCTAAAAATAACCGTAACTACAAACTCGCCTACCCTAACTCTAACCTGACTCCAAGCCTAAATCTAACACTAACCCTAACCACAAACTCCCCTACACTAACCTAAAACTGACCCCAAGCCTAGATCTAACCATAACCCTAACCACATACTCCCCTGCACTAACCTGACACAAAGCCTAAATCTAAACCTAACCCTAACCACAAACTATCCCAGCAATAACCAGAAAGACCCCTAACCTGTAACCCTAACCCAATCCTAACACTAACCCTACTTACAAACTCCTCAAACCCTGATTCTGGGAACTCATAACCCATAACCCTAACTATAACCCCAAGAAATGAAAGTCTGACCCCAACCCTAACCCCTAATTCACAACCTAAAAATCTATAACACTTAAACCTAACCTAACCTAACCTAACACAAAACTCTACACTAACCTAACCCTAACCATAACCTAACATAACACTAACCCTAACATAACCCTAACCAATAAACCTAACTTGACGCTAAACCTAAGCTAGCCTAACCCTAAGATTAACCCCCTGATCCTGACCATGACCCCCTGACACTAATCCCTGACCCTGAACCGAAAAACCCATAAAACTGAACCCTAACGCTAACCCTAACCCATGACTCTGACCCACTGACCCTGACCCTAACCCAAACCCTAACTATTAACTCTAACCCCTGATTCAGGTCTCTTGACCCTGTCCCCCAACCCCACAACGCTGAGGCAGCACAACCCTGCCAAAAGTCAGGTCACCTGCTGAGGCCCTGGACACCTGCTGAGGGCCCTGGACACCTGCTGAAGAAAAGGGGAAACTCCTAAGGACACAGGACACTTGGGAAATGGAGTCCAATGTGTCATGGTGCTGTGGAGAAAGGCATCCTGGAAAATGGAGTCCAAATGATAGTGTAGTGAAAGGAACCATGGGAAATGGAGTCCAAATGATGGTGTAGTGAAAGGCATCCTGGGAAATGGAGTCTAAAACACTGATGCTATAAGGAAAGGCATCGTGGGAAATGACCTGAGTGTCCTGATGAGAAATGTAGTATGGAATACAAGACCAATACTGAGAAAGGCATCCTGGGAAATGGAGTCCAACATGAAGCAATGCTCTAAGGAAAGGGATTCTAGGATGCCATCCAAGGGCATGATGAGAAATGCAGGTTCTAGAATCATTCTAATGTACTGACAGGGAATCCTGGGAAACGGAGTCCAATCAACAATGATGGTGTCATCAAAGGCACCCTGGGGAATGACCCGAGAGGCATGCTGTGAAATGTAGTTTGGAGTGGATGACCACTACAGAGAAGAGCATCCTGGGCAAATGGATCCAAAGCATATGATGCTATAAAAAAGGAACAGGAAGTTTCACTCTGACCCCAGAGTAGAGACACAGGACACCTCAGGAGGGTCAGAGACACCTGCTGAGGGCAAAGCACACACTAAATCTAACCAGTAACCACTAACCATAAACCTAACCACTAAACGTAACCATAAACCTAACCACTAACAATTAACCACTAACCATGACCACGAACCCCAAAACTTAACACTAACCCTAACACTAACCCTAACCATAAGCCTAACCACTAACCATAACCATAACCATAACCTAATCCTAACCCTAAATCTAACCACTAACCATAAACCTAATCATTAACCATAACAACTAACCCAAACCCGAACAGTGAACCCACTGACCCTAACCTAATTCTAATCATTAACCCTAAACCTAACACTCTGACACTAGCCCTAACCCTAACCATGACCCCCTGACCCTAACCCTAACCATTAACCCTAAGACAACCTTAAGCTAAGCCTTACCCAACACCATGACACAAACCCTAAATGTGAACCCTTAACCTAACCCCCTGACCCTGACCGCATGACCTTGACCAGCCAAACCTTGACCCCTTGACTCTACCCCTAAGCCTGACCCCATAAACCTGAATCCACCCACTGAGGTACTACAACCCTGCAGAAGGTCAGGTCACCTGCTGAGGGCCCTGGACACCTGCTGAAGAAAAGGGGGAAAAACAGGGGACATGGGACACCTGGGAAATGCAGTCCACAGTGTCATGGTGTTGTGGAGAAAGGTATCCTAGGAAATGGAGTCCAGAATGGAGTGATGGTTTAGAGAAAGGCATCTTGGGAAATGGAGTCCAGAATGTAGTGATGCTGTAGAGAAAGGCATCCTGGGAAATGGAATCCATCATAGTGATGGTGTAATGAAAAGCAAACAAAACTCTAACCTAACATAACATAACATAACACTAACCCTAACATAACCCTAACTAATAACCCTAACTTAACCCTAACCCTACCCATGTCTAACATAACCCTAACCAATAAGCCTAACTTAAACCTAACCCTAACATAGCCTAACCCTAAGATCAATGCCGTGATCCTGACCATGACCCCCTGACACTAATCCCTGACCCTGAACCGAAAAACTCATAAAACTTAACACTAATGCTAACCCTAACTCATGACTCTGACCCACTGACCCTGACCCTAACCCAAGCCCTAACTATTAACTCTAACCCCTGATCCTGACCTCTTGACCCTGACCCCCAACACCACACTGCTGAGACAGCACAACCCTACAGAAGGTCAGGTCACCTGCTGAGGACCTGGACACCTGCTGAGGCCCTGGACACCTGCTGAAGAAAAGGGGAAACTCCTGAGGACACAGGACACCTGGGAAATGGAGTCCAACATGAAGCAATTCTCTAAGGAAAGGGATCCTAGGAACCATCCAAGGGACATGATGGGAAATGCAGGTTCTAGAACCATTCTAATGTACTGAAATGGAATCCTGGGAAATGGAGTTCTATTCACAGTGATGGTGTCATCCAAGGCATCCTGGAAAGTTACCTGAGAGGCATGATGGGAAATGCAGGTTCTAGAACCATTATAATGTACTGATAGGGAATCCTGGGGTATGGAGTCCAATCCACAGTGATGGTGTCATCAAAGGCATCCTGGGGAATGACCTGAGAGGCATGCTGGGAAATGTAGTTTGGAATGGATGACCACTACAGAGAAAAGCATCCTGGGAAATGGATCCAAAGCATATGATGCTGTAAGAGGGAACAGGAAGTTTCATTCTGACCCCAGAGCAGAGACACAGGACACCTCAGGAGGGTCAGAGACACCTGTTGAGGGCAAAGCACACCCTAAATCTAACCACTAACCACTAACCATAAACATAACCACTAACCTTAACCATAAACCTAACCACTAACCGCTAACCATAAAACCTAACGAATAACGATAAATATAATAACAACCCAAACTTAACCTTAACACTTATACTAAATCTAATCACTAACAGTAACCAGTAAACATATGTGGGGTTAGTTTAGCTTGTGTTAGTGTTAAGGTTTAGGGATTTTAGTCTTATTTAGGTGGTAGTTATAGTTAGTATTAGGATTATGGTTAGAGTTAGGGACGTTCTTGCCCTCACCCGGATTAGGATATGGTTAGTGTGTAGTGGTAGGTTTAGGGTTGCCCTTTAATGGTTAGGCGTTAGCGTTAGCCATTAGTGCTAGGGCTAGGGTTAGAGTTAGTGCCGTTAGGGGTTAGGAATTACTTGTTACTGTTAGTGGTTAGATTTGGAGCAATCCCTTTGCCCTCTGCCGTGCCGTCTCTGACCCTCATCAGGATTCCGCGTCCTCTGCTTTTAGGTCAGAAGGAAATTTCCTGGTCCCTCTTTACATGATCAGCGGGTTTTTAGGGTATTGGGTTAGTGTAAGAGTTAGCGCGTTAGGGTTTACGGGTACCCAATAGGGTTTAGCTGCTGAGTCCTCAGACCCGGGTGGGTCCTGTCGTGCTGGGTCCCTAGGCCGAGTGCTGGGTTAAGGTTAGTGTTAGGGTTGGGTTAGGGTTTGTTTAGGGTTAGTGTTTGTTTTAGTGTTGAGTTTGGTACTGGTTATGGTTAGGCGCATTCCCTTGCCCTCAGCAGGTGTCTCTGACCATCTGCTGGTGTCCTGTGTCCTCCACACTCCCATGTCCCTCCACAAGTTCCTGTCCATCAGCAGTCTGTTCCTAACTACATTTTCCCATCATGCCTCTTGGGTCAGAAGGAAACGTAGTGTTTTCTTTTATATCATCAGTATCCTTTAAACTCCATTTTACCATGATGCCTTTTTCTACTAAATCAGTCTGTTGGGACTTATTTCCAGGATGCCTTTCTCCACTGCACCATGAAAATTTTGGGCTTCACTTCCCAAGATGCCTTTCTCTATAGCACCAGACATTTAGTGCTTCATTTCCGGAGGATGCCTTTCTCCATGGCACCACTACATGTGTGATTTCATTTCCCTGGATACCTTAACTCTAAAGCATCAGTACAATTTGACTTCATTTCCAGGATGCCTTTCTTTAGAGTGTCACTACATGTGGGACATTATTTCCCAGGGTGCCTTTTCATTAGAGCATCACTAACTTCTGGACTTCTGTTTCTCATGGGAAGTGCAGTGGATATCACTCTGTATAAATAAAATGCTGATTGGCCAATAGTAAGGCAGGAAGTACAGCCTGAACAAACCAAAAATGGAATTCTGGGAACAAGAAGGCTGGGCCAGGAAGGACAGGTACCATCTGCCACCCTGGTACTAACATGTAAGATACTGGTAAGCCATGAAGCCATGGGCAATTGTGTAGATTAATAGAAATGGGTTAATTTAAGGTGTAAGTAGTAGATGACAAAAAACCTGCCATGGCCACACAGTTTTAAGCAATAAGTCTCTGTGGTGGTTACTCCCTTTGGTCTAATTGCTTGCAGGGAGCTGGCAGGTAAAGAGGAAATGGTCCTGACCATGGGGCCAGGCAGGACTGGAGAAATCTTCAGCTACATAAAATGGCTTTTCTCTACAACATATGGACTTTATTTCCCAGGATGCCTTTCTCTAAAACATCAATATATAAGACTCCATTACAGAGGATGCCTTTCTCCACAGCTCCATGACATTGTGGACTCCATTTCCCAGGATGCCTTTCTCCACATCACCATAACACTGTGGATTCCCTTAACCAGGTTGCTATGTCCACAGCACCATCACATTGTGGACTCCATTTCCAGGATGCCTTTCTCCATTGTATCATGACATTGTGGACTCCATTTCCCAGGTGTCTTGTGTCTTCAGGAGTTTCCCTTTGTTTAGCAGGTAACCAGTGCCTTCACCAAGTGTCTATGACCTTTGCCAAGGTATTTGTGCTCTGGACAGTTTGACACTGGGGATCAGGTCAAGGGGTCAGGGGCAGGCAGTCAGGGTTAAGTTAGCCTTAGGTGTCTCTACATTTGTTACTTCATTTCCCATGTTGCCTTGCTGTGGTCCCTGTTAGAAACTACATTCCAATCATGCCTCTTGGATGATTTCCTAGGTTACTTTTTCCTATAGCATCACTCTGTGTTGAACTCCATTTCCCAGGATGCTTTTCTTTGAATTGTCCATCTATTGTGAACTATAATTCCACAGCATGGCTTTTGAGTCCAGAAAGAAACTTACTAATTTCAGCTCTTATACCATCAGAATGCTTTAAACTCCATTTCCCAAGATGCTTTTCTTAACTGCATCATGACATTCCAGACTTCATTTCCCAGGATTCCTTTCACTACACCATCATTTGGACTCCATTTCCCAGGATAACTTTCTCCACAGCACCATGACATGTTAGACTCCATTTCCCAGGTGTCCTGTGTCCTGAGGAGTTTCCCCTTTTCTTCAGCAGGTGTCCAGGGCCTCAGCAGGTGTCCAGGGCCTCAGCAGGTGTCCAGGGCCTCAGCAAGTGACCTGACCTTCTGCAGGGTTGTGCTGCCTCAGCAGTGTGGGGTTGGGGGTCAGGGTCAATAGGTCATGATCAGGGGTTAGAGTTAATAGTTATGGTTTGGGTTAAGGTCAGGGTCAGTGGGTCAGATTCATGGGTTAGGGTTAGCATTAGTTTTTAGTTTTATGGGTTTTTCAGTTCAGGGTCAGGGATTAGTGTCAGGGGGTCCATGGCCAGGAATCAGGGGGTTAATCTTAGGGTTAGGCTAGGTTAGGGTTAGGGTTAAGTTAGGGTTATGGTTACGTTAGGTTAGGGTTAGGGTTTAGTTAGGGTTATTGTTTAGGGTTATGTTTGGGTTAGGGTTAGGTTAGGGTTAGAGTTTGTGTTAGGTTAGGTAGCGTTAGATTTAATTGTTATAGATGTTTAGGTTGTGAATTAGGCATTAGGTTTAGGGTCAGACTTTCATTTCTTGGTGTATGGTTAGGGTTATGGGTTTACAAGTTTTTATAGAATCAGGGTTTGAGGAGTTTTGGAGTAGGCGTTCAGTGTTAGGGATTGGTTTAGAGTTACGGGTTAGGGAGTCTTTTCGGGTTATTGCTGTGGGAGTTTTTTTGGTTGGGGTTAGTGTTGATTATAGGGCTTCAGGTTGTTAGGGCTAGAGGGGTTAGTTGGGAGTTTGTGGGTTAGTGTTAGGGTTAGATTTGCTTAGGGTTAGGTTCGTATTCTTAGGGTTGTTTGTTGTTTGTGTTATGGTTATGGTTATGGTTATGGTACGTGAGTTTGTGGGTTAGCTTAGGGTTAAATTTAGGTTCTGTTGTCAGATTATATTTAAGGTTGGGAGTTTGTGGATAGGGTAGGGTTTGATTTAGGCTTAGGGACATGTTATGTTAAGGTAGGGTTTTGTGGTTAGGGTTATGGTTAGATTTAGGTTTTGGTCTGGTTAGTGTTAGGGTAGGGGATGTTTTGGTGAGGGTTAGGGTTTAGTGTTGGTTAAATCCAGGGCTCTCCTTTGCCCTCATCTGTTTTCCTGTTTCCTCTTCTGTAAAGTTAGAAGAAATCTTCATGTTTCTTCTTTATACCACCAGTAGTCTTCCCATGATGCAATTCTGTATGGTATCACTACATATGGACTACATTTCCCATGATTCCTTTCTCTTTGATATCATTTTTATATCGACTACATTTCAGACTACATTTCCCAGGATGCCTTGCTCAAAATGACCTCCTGACTGCAGTGTGTCCTGTTCACAGTGTGTCTTCCTAATGGACTACATTTCCCATAATCTCTTTCTCTATGACATCATTACATATGGACTTCATTTCCCACGATGCCCTCCCCCCACTGCATCACTATGATGGACTCCATTTCCCCGTTGCCTTTCTCTCTACCATCGCTACATTCTCGAGTCCATTACCCAGGATGCCTTTCTCTACAGCATCACTCCATTCTGGACTCCATTTCTCAGGATGCCTTTCTGTAAACCATCACTACTTTCTGGACTCCATTTCCCAGGATACCTTGCTCCATAGCACCATGATACTGTGGACTGCATTTCCCAGGTGTCCCGTGCCCCCAGGATTTTCCCTGTTTCTTCTGCAGGTTTCCAGGGCCCTCAGCAGGTGACCTGACCGTCTGCAGGGTTGTGGGGTCAGGGTTATAGGTAAGGGTTTTGTGTAGAGTCAGGTTGTCAAAGTCTGGTGGTCAGTGTCATGTAGTCAGGGTCAGGGGGTTAGGTTATGGGTTCATGTTTAGGGTTTGTGTCATGGGCTGGTGTAAGGCTTAGGTTAACTTTATCTTAGGGTTAATGGTTAGGGTTAGGGTCAGGGGGTCATGATTAGGGTTAGGGTTAGTGTCAGAGTGTTAGGCTAAGGTAATGGTTAGAGTAGGTTAGGGTCTGTGATTCACTGTTCGGGTTCAGGTTAGTTGTTATGGTTAATGATTAGGTTTATGGTAAGTGGTTAGATTTAGGGTTAGGATTAGGGTTATGGTTATGTTTAGGGTTAGTGGTTAGGTTTATGGTTAGGGTTAGTGTTAGTGTTAGGGTTAAGGTCAGGGTGTCACTCTTACGGTTAGGGTTATTGGTTATGGTTAGTGGTTTTGTTTATTGTTTGGGTTTAGGGTTCCTGGTTTATGTT
>NW_023412374.1:0-18122 GCF_903995425.1 Onychomys torridus
GGGAGAAGAGAGAGGAGAGGAGAGGAAAAACACCTTTAAAATACAGGAAAAGCTGAGTCAGACCTTGCCAAAAGCTTCCCTGAAGCCTGAAAGCATGTAGCAGCATGAGTTTTTTTTTAAAAAACATACACAGCAACTTTTATCCAAAGATCTCAAAGTGTTCTGCTAAAAGTGAGATTGCCTAACATCCCTAAGAGGGGCCAGCCAACCGGATCCTGCCAGAATCTCCAAGTCAGCGCTCTAACCTCTGCACTACTGACCAGGATCTGGGGAACTGTCATGTGGGCCATGGTGACTGTCATGTGCAAAGAAGGTTGTCTGGTAGCATTCCAGACTTCTCCCCACTCACTGCACATTTGTTTTATGATACACAAAAATGTCTCCAAACACAGTCAAAGATCCTCAGAGACCCAGAAGGGACAAAGTGGGTATCAGTTGGGAGTAATTGTTCTCTGTTAACACCAGGATATACAAAGTCATGAATAGTTCTATATAACATCACCCAGCCAAGCTGCAGTCTCCAGATCGCCAAAAGAAATTGATGACTCCTGTGTCCCAGTATGACCCCCACCACTCCTGCCTGGGTGGGAACTCCTCTCTGTGGCCATCCCTGAGTCCCTATCCATTCCTGAGAACACAGCCATGAGGACTTGTCAGTCAAAATTCCTCTCATGTTGCACTGGACAGTCAGGTGAGCTGTGTCTACCTGATAACTGCTATTCCCTCAGGGTGACTATGTGCATTGAGCCTAGACACTTTCTGACAGCCTGAAGTGGACCAGAGTCACACTGCCATTGTTCAGAATGAACCTTCTTCAGCTCTTGCCCAGCTGATTTGCATAAGAGGACACAGCAGGATGGGGGATCCAGGGTGGGGGTGACCTAATGGAGCAGAGGGAGGATTTTTGACTTTGTCTCTCCAGTCTGTCAACCATTGTATTTGTTTGTTTATTTATTTGCACTGCATCTTTGGAAAGACTTGCAACATGCTCCTTGTGTGAACTGACTGATTTAAGCAGAGCATTCCATTTGCATAGAAATTTTATTGGCTATGCCCATGCTTGCCTCTCAATAGACTGTAAAATGCCTGTTCCCTCCCTCTTTACTTACACCAGCATGTGAACTTGATGATCCCTTAGTGAGTCACTGGATGCAGGCAAAGATTAGCTTGAGCAATGAACTACCTGCAGCATTATGGGAATAGAGACAGGTGTAAAAACTTCCCCCACCCCGCCCTTCACCCTGGCAGAAGAACTAATGTATGTTCGTTCTGAGGCACCAGGCAATCAGGACCTTAAAGGGAAGCAGGTGGTTTTGACAGTCACAATTTTGGTCCCATGATACTTCAAAGAATTGGGTTTTCATCTATACTGCCCCCGGGTGCGTGTGTGTGGGTGTGGGTGATCTATAGCAGAAGGTGCTCTAAACATAGGACTAAAAATGATGGCTCAGACAGTAACATGCTTGCCAAATAAGCATGAGAACCTGAGCTTGGATCCCTAGAGCCTACATAAAACCAGAGGAGGTGTCAGGTGACTGTGACCTCAGCACTCAGCAGGTGGAGGACAGGAGGGTCCCTGGCATACACCAGCCAGCTAGCTTTCCAAACAAGTGTGTTCCAGGTTCAGTGCAAGAAGCTGTCTCTAAAAGAATGATGGGGTGATGGACAAAGACACATGTCAGCCTCTAGCCTTCAACATCTGTGTGCACACACATGCATCTCTCTGTCTCTCTGTCTCTCTGTCTCTGTCTCTGTCTCTCTCTGTCTCTCTGTCTCTGTCTCTCCCTGTCTCTCTCTCTCTCTCTCTCTTTCTCTCTCTCTCTCTCTCTCTCTCTCTCTCTCTCACACACACACACACACACACACACACACACACACACATTTGGGGCTGAAGCCTGGCTGTTCCATGTTCTATTTGTCTCTATTTGAATGTGTTACAGCAAGTGGCAGCACGTGGCGATGTGATTGGTCTGAAGCTGCACAGCCAGCATCTGACAGCGTATTATCCTTGATCCAAGCACCGAATACTGAACCATCAACAGCTATTGCACCCCCATAGCCTCTGCTTTATGCTAAGGGGGGACATGAATAAAACAAGCTAACAAGGTTCCTACTGAAAATATAGCAATTAATAGGAATTACCAATAAAATGGTGTTGATATGCCATATTAAAATAAAAAAGAATACATACTACTCATAATCAACAGGATTCTTGAGAAAGAGTTAATTTGGAATTCAAGACAGAAAGTAGGTATGAGCATGTCTGTTGGGCCCTACCCTTTCTCTTTGTACCTGATAAGTTTCTACAGCCAAATAGAATGAGAGCTTGATGATCAGTCTCAGGATCTGGGGGAAGATGGTGTTGATGGAAGAAGCGAAAAGAAAGATCGGATAAGGCTAGCCCAGGCTATGAAAGAAGAGAGAGAATTCGTTAACTTCACAAGAAACAAAGGTAGCCGGATGTGGAGGCAGAGACAGGTGGATCTCTGTGAGTTTGAAGCCAGCCTGGTCTACACAGTGAGACCGTCTCAAAGAAGGAAAAGAAATAGAGATGTTTGCTTTTGAGCAAGTGATAGCCCAAAGTATCTGGTGGAAATAATCTGTTTTTCTACTTTATAGATTGAAAAGGTTGCTTTTCCAGAAGAGAACATTGGAGACACAGAGAGAAGTATCCAAGGTCAGCTAAGACATGCTTGATGACATCTTACTTGTGGGGATGATGACAGTCTACAACACTCTGCCACTACTGTGGTGCAGATGAGGACGGTGAAGCACAGTGGTGCCTCTGCTGTCCCCAGGCTGTCTCCAGTGCTCATGTGTCACGATTCTTGACTTCTGGTCCCAGGTGGGTCATCCCATAAGCATGCTCTACACTTTTTTGCACATGTGTCTGTCAGCAGTGGAACATAAACTAGCCTGAAGTTTGGAATATCCTCTGGGTCACCACCATTTCTCAATGACCCAAGAAAGGCTTGTACTCTCCTTGACAAAATCATGCCACCTACCAGTATTCCCCCACACATAGGCATCCTTCCCAGGATATAAGCAAAGAATTAGGAAGAAAAACTGATAAGTCGAAAGGAATAATTATAGACTCAAAACTAAAGAGAAATTCCTATTTTTTTCTAGATTACCTCTTGCTCTCTTTCGTGAAGGCAGATAATTGAGGTTAACCTGAATCTTGAGCCTTATAACATCTCTGAAAGCTGGTATTAGTCTATTTTTATTGATGATGAAAATTTGAAGTCTCACAGGTTAAGCAGCTTGCCCCAGGCTGTACAGCTAGTTGCTGCCAGGACTTGGGCTCCTCGGCCTCACTTATCCTTATCAGCAACTGGAGATGCTGGGAATTCACCTTCCCTTTCAAAGTGTGAAGTAACCCATGAGACATTCAGGCTCGGTCACCCAGTCTACATTTCATCAGCTACCTCTGGTGAAGACCACACCCTACTCTTCCTTATATATAGCAGCTTCCAGGCCCCTGTCAATGTATGGGCTCATTGCCCAAAGAATAATATTGATGTCTGTTCAAACCTGTTGGCATTGCAAAGGCAAAATTAAAACAGGAAAACAAGATATGAGATTCATTTCACTGCCAACACAAAAGATCTTCCAGTTCAAATCCATGATTGAATCTATCCATTACCAATAATAAAAGTTACAAGGTTAGGAAGAGTGCTCAGTTCACTTAGAGGGTTGTCCTTGTAAGCACAAGGACCTGGGTCCCACCTATAGAACTTATGTGCAGTAAAAGGGAAGGGAGGGTGAGAGAGGAGCCAGGAAATGTCCTTGCCACCAAGCCTGATGATGTGAGTTCAATCTCTAGGATCCACACCACAAAAGAGAGACCTACTCCCACAAACTGTCTTCTTACTTCTACAGTAATGCATTGAATGCATGCTCTCATACGCTTGTTTTGTGTCCATTTGCAGCACACACGCGCACACACACACACACACACACACACAAACACATTTCAGTTTTGTTTGTTTAAAGAAAAAGGGCAGGTGTGATGGTGCACACATGTAATCGCAGCCCCATAGAGGCAGATTCCTAGCACTTGTAGCAAGCCAATCCAGCTAAACAGCAAGTCCCAGTCAGAGACTCTCTCAAGAAAACAATGTCTTCCAAGAAAGACAGTCAGGGTGATCCTCAGGTCTCCACACATGTACAGATATGTGAGCCTGCATGCATGTACACACATACAACAATGGTAAAGATTTCCAGCGAGCCCTGACTTTATTAGTTCTGATTTAGAAAATAGAAACTGTTATTCCTATTTAGCCCCATATCACGTCGAGAAAGCTACCACTCAAGCTGCTTGTTAAAAGTTACTGACCTGGTAAATCCTAGCACCTGGATTCCAACCTCAGGCACTTCACCAGCTGGCCTTCAGTTGTCCTCTGCCCGAGTATCTATCATAGAGGTCAGTTGTCATACACTTCTCTTTATAAATATTAGACGTCGACTGGAAGATACAGACTGAGAAATCTGCGTAGAAATCTTCACTGTACCTAGTGCTCAGAAGTGTCGCTTCACCTGTTAGTCAACTGCCCCTCTGTGACAAATGACTTGGGGTAAGCACCTTGGGGGTGGGGGCGGCTTCCTGGTGGGCTCAACAGTTCAGAGGTTTGGGTCAAAGGAAAACAGGATCACGTTCCCAGACAAGCATGTCTACCATGGCAAGAGCAGCTGGCTGAGCCTTCCGTTTCCCAGAGCCCTCCCCGACTCCTCCTGGGAGGAGTACTAAAGCTCCAGGGACACTTTTGACAAACAGGCATCTTCAGGCTCGCCTCTCAGTCCCATGGAAAGAAAAACAAGTTTACTTCCTTCCTGCAGATGTTCCAAGTAAGGGAAGCTGTCTTTCAGAAACCCCTCTCTCCACACATACTCTGGTTCCTTTGGTGGTCCTGTTTATTTTGTTATTTTTTGAATAGGGTGTTATGTTACCCCAGGCTGGCTTTGAACTTACCTCATGACTAGGATGACCTTGAGTCCTTGATCCTCCCTCTTTCTTGTTGCGGCTGGAGTTCTAGGGGGACACCACCCCATGCAGTTGACATCACACAGCGGGGAAATCAGAGCTTTATGTAAGCTTGGCAGACAATCGACTGGCCACATCTTACCCTGTACTCTATTTTGGATGAACCTAATTTTTGACCTAACTTTCACTGGAGAAGTGAGGGTGAGTCCTTTGTAAAAATACTTAGCAGAAAAATAAAAAGAGTTCACTAAAAAAATTGTGTGGAGACTCCTTCATCTTCCCAGAGATCTTGCACAGAGGTAATTAACACACCGACAGGGAGCTGCTCTTGTTTCTTTTTACTTGAGTCCCGTGGCTTAAAAGTGCAAATTAGAGCAGCTGAAGTTAATTCTACAATGCATTTTGATGTTTGCTAGAATAACTTTCTGTTTCACCTCAAAGGACATCTAACTAAGGAACATGTAACAACCATGCCTACTGGGACTGGCAGGACATAAAGTTTTAGGGGTTGGGACACAGAATATTTTTATCTTGGAGCATGTGGTTATAGGCTGGAGCCTTTAGGGGAAATGTCCCCAAAGTGATGACTTCTTGTTCCATGATACTTTGATTGATGAACAAAATTGGCCTGAGCATGTCTGGGCAGGACCCGGGCAGGCTTCTTTGGAAAGAAATTTGCCAAACCCAGAGAAGCCAGGTCTTCTCCACTCACAGCTGGTCCAGTTTCCGGGGAAATGCCTGGGGCTTGGGACAGCTCTGGGAAGGCTGCACTCCAGTTGGCAGCAAGACCAAAGGCTATTTCTTCTTGTGCAGCTACGAGGTCCCCTGAGAGATTCAGCTCCAGAGTCCTGGGGCTTTATGTGTAGCTGAGTAGAGAATTCCATTATAATGGCCCTCTGATACCTGCTCTGCAACATGAGCCCATTATTCCAGAGTTCAAAGTTGGAACAAAAACTTGTATAAAAGAAACAGAGTATTTACCAAAAGTATACTTAGCTTGTTGAAACCACAACCAGGACAACTGTTGCTCGATAGATAGTGTCTTCTAGACAGGACGAAATTGTTGAACTCATGAACTCTAAACAGTATGGCTGCCTGTACAGGACCATACCAGCCAACATGCTGACATGGATGAGGAGAAAGTTCACAAGGCCCCACACCTATAGGAGTAGCTACAGGCAGTTAATGGCTGCTGAAGGAGAGAAATCTGATTTCCTTGGGACCTTTAGTGGTTATCCCTAAACACACACACAAATAGTAACATTAATTGGACTCAATAGATTGTGTGTGTGTGTGTGTGTGTGTGTGTGTGTGTGTGTGTGTGTGTAATAATTATAGAAGTCATGAGTTTGAAAGGAAGTGATGGGACATGGGAGGAGTTAGAAGGGAGAAAGGGAGAGATGATGGAATAATGCAAATACAGTGTACTCCTGAATGAAACAATAAATTTCAAAACAAAACTACACTATTGAGTTTATTGGGGGGTGTTGTTTTGGGGACTAGATCTTATGTAGCCCAAACAGGCCTCTAATTCTGTGTGTATAGACCAGTAGTTCTCAACCTATGGATCATAACCCCTTTAGGAGGTCAAACTTGCCTTTCCATGGGGGTTGCATTTCAGCTATCCTGCATATCAGATATTTACATTATGATTTATAATAGCAGCAAAATTGCACTTATGAAGTAACAACAAAAATAATTTTGTGGTTGGGGTTCACCACAACATGAGGAGCTGTATTAGTGGGTCGAAGCATTAGGAAGGTTGAGAACCACTGGCGTAGAGGATAATACCTGTATTATAATCCTCTATCTTCCACCTTGCAAGTTCTGGTTTTACAGTACCTCAGTTTATGCAGTGCTGGGATCAGACCCCAGGCTTTGTGCATACTAGCAAGCACTCTACCAACTGAGACATATCCCTGGTCCCCTATTGTTGTATTTTGTCCTCACATTATCTCTGAAAGACCAAGATCACTGCTTCCTCTATGTGTGTTGGGGGTAATCTCAGGGAAGCCCTGGACCCATTATCACAGTGCACCAGCAGAGGCCAAAGCCTGTTTCACTCCAAAGTAAGCATCTTTACCAGGTCTCTGGACTGACAGAAAGGCAGTAAAATTTAAATCAGCTCAACACTTTCCAACTAATTGAAGCCCTTCAATTACTGAGTAGGCAAGAAGCAGTATGCAGGGGGTGGGGGGGGTGTAAGAGGGTGAGGGGGGCGGTTCACAATGCCAAAGGGATTCTCTACATCAGGTCCTTGAGCAGGTTGTAAAGCCAGTGGCACTGGGTTCTCAACCTCCCTCCCTCCTAATCTCATCCTCTAGCCAAGGTCTGCACCCCTCCCTCTCAGAACAATTCTCCTGCCCTGGAATTTGCAGTATTGGATGCTCCTCTCTGCAAGTATGGTAAGGACTACATACCTGTACCGGAATCCTCTCCTCTGTAGAGAAGAAACCCAGCCAGGTGTGGTTAGCCCATACTTTTACCATCTCAGCACTTGGGAGGGAAAGACAAGGAAGTCATCATCAACATGAACAGGTCAAACTGAAAGAATGTAATATTTCCATTAATAATCTCCCACAGAAGAATGAACACTATCAAGAAAACCAATAGAATTAAAGGCTTTACATGACTTACCTAAATCCTATGTCTAAGGTATTTTCTCATAAAAGTTTTTATTTAATAAGCTGGATAATAAATACATGCCCATGATTCCCAGGAATCAGCTGTGGAGGACTGTGGAGGCCCAAACTACTCAGGGGCCAGAGAATCTGAGCTTGCGTTACCTTAGCAGGGCTGCATAAGCAGATGATTTGGACCATGGGCGGTTTACCAGGTGTTTGGAAGGGTCTGCACTTGGCTGTGCAGTATGCTTTGATCTTGGTAGGGGAAAGTCTTTTGCCTCTCCCCTTGGCCATTTGAGGGCTGGAGAGATGGCTCAGAGTTAAGAGCACTGACTTGCTTCTTCCAGAGGTCCTGAGTTCAATTCCCAACAACCACATGGTGGCTCACAACCATCTGTAATGAGATCTGGTGCCCTCTTCTGTATACATAATAATAATGAAATAAATCTTTTTTTTAAAGCCATTTTGAATAAACAGAAGAGGCTGTTGGGTATTGATCCAGGCCCTCCTGAAGCTATCCTGTGTTTCTGTCTTTCTTCTTCGTCTGCTAGGTCTAATATTTTCTTATCCCCTCTCTCCTCTTCCTAAGAACCCTAGAAAAGGTGAGAAAGGCTGGAACTAACTTCCACAGAGGACTACAAGGTTGACACTAGCTATCCTCAGCTAACTATGCATTGTTTTAAATGTGTGTATATGCATATGTGTGTGTGTGTGTGTGTGTGTGTGTGTGTGTGTGTGTGTGTGTGTATGGAAGAAGATAACAATTGAATATATAATATAAATAATATATTGGTCCACAATATGGATTATATATGCATATACCTGAAGAATCACATGCTCTTTCATCAGAGGCCCCCAAGCAGCACCTTCTTACTGGCTGGGTGGGCCCTGCCGTAACAGGAACTTCTGCTCAGTGCTTTTCTCTTCCTGTTAGAACTCCCATCAGAGGAGGAACCCTGCCTTCCCATGCTTATATCTTTAGCAAGCTCTCACAGTGTTGGAGCATAAATGTCCAGTGAGCATGTCTTCCAATGGAAGTGAGAAGAAAGCTACAGGCTAGAGAAGAGATCCTCATTCTATTAGTGTACAGCCCTTTTCTCTTTTGGAAAATGGGGTAAGGGCAGTCTTTAAATGCTCCCCATCTTCTCAGACTCACCCCTACCTTACAATTCAGTGTCTTGTTCTTGGGATTGTCTCTTCCAAATACCATAGGCCTAGCCTGATACAACAATATCCATCCAGAGGACTGAGAGGGGGTCTAGGTGGTGTCTAACCTGTGACCCATGGGGCCACATGCAGGCAAAGACCACTGGGAATGCTGCCCAGCAGGGTATGCTAAACTTACTTATGATATCATAAGGGGATAGTGATGTTGTAGAGTTCTTGAGAGTTAGCTTTGTGGGATGGTAGCATCATTTCACAATGTCAAAAGGAGGACACCCTGGTAGACTGATGCTCTCTGGGCAGGGGCTCAGGACACCCCAACTGGGCCACCTAGACTTGCTTCCTCCCATGTTCATTGGCTTTGGTAGACTTGAAGGACCCATCTCTGTATTAAGGCTTTTCTGTCGAGTATTGATTATTTTTCCTTGTTATTTGTTACCAATTATCTGACAACAAACAACTTAAGGAAACAGGGCTTTTGGAGATTCAACGTTGAGGAGATGCAACCCATCATTGGTAGGCAAGCCATGGAAGCAAGATACCACTGTTCACATCGAATCCATAGCCAGGAAGCCAAGGGAGGTGGAGGGGGAAAGGGAGGGAGATTTTCTCCATGTCTGCAGACCTCCAACCATAGTGTGGGTTGATCTAAGGCATTGATAGGTCCCTTCTGGAAAATATACAGAGTACACTGTTTTTAATCTTGCCCAAATGTATGTTTAGGTAGTAATGCAGGAAGGATTTTTCCCATGCTATTTTTAAATGTTATCCAATCATCCTTGGGGCATTTTACAAAGTAATTTAGCCAGTTTGCACTGTAAATGGAGTATTTGCCACTACTACCAGCCTCACCTAAGTACTGCTGTTAAGGATCAGCGTCCTTCAGAGCCTAGAGCCCAGTTTCCTTTGCTCGCAAACAGACTGAACTGTTGATGAGAAGTCCATCCGGGCAAAGGTAGTGCAGTTTCCAGAAGATGTTGGCTCCTTCCAGGGGTGATGTGGAGGCCTGAAGAAATCATGCCCAAGCTCCAATGATTCTGTTCTGGTCATTTCTAGACACTGTATTCCAAGGCTGCTTGCCTCCTTCTTTGCCCACAATCCTGTGTCCTCAGAGCACCAAGGCTCAGCTGGGTACTGCAGCATAAAACTCCAGGGTCATCGCAGCAATCCAGCTTCTTTACCTATGGTCCCATCTAGGCCTGTGTCTTGAATGTGGAAGGTCCTCCATAAGCTTATGGGTTTCCACACTGGGTCCCCCAGCAGGTGGCACTGCTTTGGAAGGTGGAGGAAACTTTAGGAGGTGTGGTCTCTCTAGTGAAAGTGGGTCACTGTGGGTGGGCTTGCTCCCTGCCTGCTCTCTGACTCCTGTCTACAGACCCAGTGTGACCAAACACCTCAGACACCCGCTGCCACTCCTTGCCTGTCATGATGGACCCCTCAAGTCAGAAGCCAAGGTCTGATTTTTCTCTACAGTCATTTTTTGTCAGGTCATGTCAACAAGAAAAGCAACAGACACACTTGGAGCAAAGTCCTGACCATGACGTTTTTTCCTCAGCTTCTGGATTTTCATTATCCACAAGTTCTTGGTCTCTCCAGGAAGAGGACTGTGGGGATCTCAAGGAGGGGCTGGAGTTTGGGCTCTGTGGCAGAGCACATGCCTAGTATCTGTGAGGTCCTGGGTTCAATGTCTAGTACTGAAAAAGAACCAAATAAAGAAGACATGTGGAAGACCTAGCTGACATGCTTACTGCTTCCAGTCTAAGAGAGTTGATCCTTCTCCAACTAGGAGTTCCGGATCTCAGAAAACAGGGAGGAGGTCCCTGTATCTCACTCACTATGCAAGCCCCGGCTGACCTCAGACTTGTAATTCTCCTGCCTCAGTCTTCTGAGTGTGCCATCACGCCTTCTTAGAATCTCCTTTCCAGCTGTCATATTTCTCCTGTATATCCCAGCTCCGCCCTGAATCAACTGTATATGCATGTATACACCTGCGCCAGGTCCCACACTTTCCAACTTCAGTACTTTTTTGTGTTGCTCCATTAGTTACTTGGCACTGAATGCCAGTACGGCAGGTGCTGCCACTTTCTTAAAGAATAGTGAGAAACCACCCCCCCACACACACACACAGTTCCCATCTCACTGTGCTGTCACTGAACAGAGTACTCAGTGAGAAAGATGAAGGAGGATCTGGGAGATGAAGGTTCCAGTTCCCTTCAGTGGTGTACGCAATGCCAGGAGGGAGGTGCAGTACCAGCACATCAGTGGGAACAGTTGTTGTGGGATGTTTGTGCACTGTGTGAAGGTGTGCGACTGTGATTGCTGTAATACAAAGCTGGAGTCCGACAGCGAGGCACGGGTTGTAGATGGGACTTGCAGGCAGGGAGGACTCCGGTAAGAAGAAGAAAGGTGGACATGCCAGCCAGACTGGGAGGAAACAGGAGGTGCAAGGTGGAAGGTAGGTGATACTAGGTGGCAGAGGTAGGTTAATATAAATGGGTTGATTTACGTTATAAGAGCTAGTTGAGACAAGCCTCAGCCCAGCTAAAGGCCAGGCTTTCATAATTAATATAAGCCTCTGGGTGGTTATTTGGGAGCTGGCTGGTGAGACAGAGAAGAACTCCTTACAGTTAATCGTTGTGGAGATGTCAATTTCCAGAAACTTTTCAATCAGGCTTCCGATAGAAGGAAAAATAGCAGACAAATAGGTCTCTCTCCTGTTCCTCCTCCTCCTCCTCCTCCTCCTCCTCCTCCTCCTCCTCCTCCTCCTCCTTTTTCTGTTCTTCTTTTTCTGTTTTTTCTACCACAGGGTTCTCTGCAAAGCCCTGGCTGCCCTGGGACTTGCACTATAGACCAGGTTGGCCTTGAGCTCAAAGACACTGCTCCTGAGTGCTGGGATTAAAGGTGTGCACTACTATGCCCAGCTCCACCCGCACCCCCACCCCCACACTTCTTTTTGTGTTGTTTTTTTTTAGCAGAGCCCAGGCTGATAGTAATCACACACACACACACACACACACACACACACACACACACACACACACACTTCTTCTGTTGCTGTTGTTTGGAAGCAGAGTCTTACCATATAGCCCAGGCTGATGGCAATCTTCCATGAGCTGCCATGTTTTAGTTCTCTAGTCTTATTGGATGAATTTGTGGTCCATGGTTAAGACAGTAAGTGTTGTAGCTAAATGCAGGGTTAGATATGTGGAAAAGTCTGAAAGCCAGGAAGTCTGGGGGATGAAGGTAGAGTGTGTACCTACTATGCACAATGCCCTGGGTTAATACTCAGAACCACATAAACTGGTGGTACACACCTGTAAACCCAGCACTTGAAGATGGAAGCAGAAGAATCAGAAGTTCAGAGTCATCCTGAGCTACGTGGCAAGTTTCAGAAACAGCTAGGTACACATGAGAGCCTGTCTAAAACAGAAAAGTAGTAATAGTGACAATAAAATGATACAGTATCCAGAGGTCTACAAGCCCACTACTCACTAAGTTATGGCTGTAAGCCTGCTACTTCAGCTTTCTTGGCCTCCACACCCTCAAGTGAGTAATGCAGACAGCAAATGCCTCACTAGAGTCTGTGAAGAGCACGCATGCCCTGGCACAGTAATGGCAGCCATTGCCCTGCGAGGGGAAGACTGAAATCTTGCAGATATGCAGAGGTGTCTGTGTGCGACTGACGCTCCCTGGTATATTGCTCAGCGCAATGCCTGCAGGGACCTTGGGCTCCACAACACTGGAAGAAGTAAAAAATCCACATGCAGGCCAAGTTAGCAGTGCTTGCTGCTGCCTACCTGAACGTTTGATGTGGCTGGTCCTGAGCTGAAGGGGGGGCTTCATTCCTCTTCTCCCCCATCCAGGGTTACTGTATAATGAATGGCACACTGCAGAATCTACTTAAAACAAACACTTGTAACCGTGATCTTGGACTTCTGAAAAGAAGTTTATGAAATAGTAAAGTACTTTACACTGTAAGTTCACATCAGAAAAACATAGTGTGTGTGTGTGTGTGCGCGCGCGCGCGCGCGCTCTCTCTCTCTCTCCGCTTTATTTTTTGAGACAGTTTCTCACTGAACCTAGAACTCAAAGACTTAGCTGTGCAGCCAGGCCCTGGAACCCTCCTGTCTCTGCCCACCCCAGCACTGGGGACCTAGGAGCACACTCCCAGCACTTGGAAGGGAGGGGCAGGAGCATCAGGGCTCCAGACCAGCCCCAGCTTCAGCTTCAAGAATTTGAGGCCGGCTCGAGCTACATGAGACCATGTCTTCAATTATTTTCTACAAACCCAGGCTGTTTACAGCCAGCTAATTCTGGCTTTTCATGCAGGTCTGGATAAAGGGTGGGCTTGGTGCTTGGCTTGCTGAGGCTCTGTCTTCCATTCCAAAGCTGACATGTGAGTTTCTCACAGATTATTCACAAGACTCATGCCAAGCTTTGTGCTTCCCTGGGTGTTGTACCTTGGCAGCTGAGCTCTAGGGTAATTTACAGCCACCCCGCTGCAATGACACCACCCCCCACCCCCACCCCCACCCCCCCACCCCCCCCACCCCCCCACCCCCGTGTGACCGTGTGACCGAGTGACTAACAGGAAGGGAAGTTTGGCAGCAACTCCACTCTAATGAAATGAAAAATCCAAGCCTTGCAAATCCCTCTGCAGCTCAATCCCAGAGACCTGATGCAGACACATTTTCCAAAAAGCCACATTTCCAAGATACAATTTATGCCTTCAGAGGTTCCTTGTAGACCACCCAAAATACACAGGCCTTATTAAAGCAGGCTTTTATCAATCAAGCAAACATAGGGATATTTATGACAAGATTAGAAATGAGGTGCAGTGCCGTGGGAAGCTGTGGCTTTGAAATGGCCCGTCCTGTATTACCATTCCCACTTGGCAGTTGTGCCCAAGGTCAGAGAACTGACCCTTCTGTCCCTGCACCACGTGGCACCAGAGGACCTTGAAGAACTGAGACTTTATCCTGGCTATTCTCTTACATAGTGAATCCCTGGTGGGGAGAAAATCAGATGTCCTCCCAGGAACATTGCCTCTAAATTTGCATGTGTGGTGACTAGCTGTGTGGTTTTGTTGTCTTGTTTCTTGTAGGCTTGAACTCAATAAAGCAGAGAGAGTGGGAAGGTGCTGGGTAGAGAAAGCCTTTGTTTTTAATGTATGGAAAATAAGCTTTCCTTGAGCCCAGGGGTACTACTCACCCAAGAATCAGCGTTATAGAATGGTAATTGTATTACCTGATGTAGGACACATATGGTACAAGTCCAGATTCCATAATTCAAAACCCTTGTGGTCATATATGTTTCAGAATTTGTAATCTTTCAAGTTTTTTTATTGTTTGGTTTGGTTTTTGAGAGTTTGTTGTTGTTTTTAGCCTCTTTGGTTATGTAGCCCTTGCACTTACTAGGTGGGCCATGCTAGTTCTTGAACTTGAAGTGATCCTCCTGCATCTGTCTTCCAAGTGCTAGAATTACAGGCATATACTACCATGCCCAGGTCCATTTATATTTAATGTTTTTGACATAGAGTCTTGGTAGGTAGCTCAGGCTGGCCTGTGTAGCTTCAGCTACTCTTGAACTCAACTCTCTTTATAACAGCCTTCTGAGTGCTGGGTCTGGGGCACGCACCATGACACCTGACTTCTCTGGTTTTGTTTTGTTTTGTTTTTAAGATCTGTATGGAGACTATGATCTATGTCTAAGAGAAAATGGCCAGCACCCCATAGTCAAATGGCCTTTCTATTAGTATGGAGCATATGACCTATGTCTAAGAGAAAAATGGGCCAGCGCCCAGTAGTCAAATGGCCTTTCTATTAGTATGGAGCATATGATCTATGTCTAAGAGAAAATGGGCCAGCACCCCGTAGTCAAATGGCCTTTCTATTAGTACTGGAGCATATGACCTATGTCTAAAGAGAAAATGGGCCAGCGCCCCGTAAGTCAAATGGCCTTTCTATGTAAGTCATCTTTCTGCTCCTATCACAAAATACCCGAGGAAATCAACTCAAAAGAAGAGAGACTTACTTAGGTTCAGAGTTTGGGGGTCTTAATCCCCAAACTCTGCTACTCTTCTACTCACAAGCACAGAGCCAGAACTTCATGGTGGAAACTAACTAGGCCACTGATGTTACAGTGTTAGTCACGTATCCTTTGTAGTCCCAGACGGGGGAGGGCCAGGCGAGTCCAAGAACACTGTCTTTCCACAATGACAGTCAGTGGTGTGAGGCTGTTCCTTGTTGTGCTTCTCAGCACACATTACAATTCTTCCCAGTAGCCCCAACGAGACCTTTTCCAGATCCCATTGCCCAGAACTGGTCCCAGATATCATCCGATTTGAATCACAGAGAAATGCCATTCCTTTCACCAGGGAGTAGTAGGAAAGACATCTCTGGGTCTTGCAGCTAGGGCTGAGCAAAAGCCAGAGTTCTTTAGCAAGAACTGAGGAAGGAGTCACATTGGATATGGCAACTGGTTGTGAGTAACGTGTAGACTGTATCAGAGCAGGGTCTCACACCTAGAAAAGAAATATTAGCTGTCTAGGATTCTCTGCTGTCTGACCTTCTAAGACACTCTCATGGACACTCAGTATACAAATCCATTCTTATTAGTGCATCCAGTACTTATTAGAATCCTCTTGGGGAATGAAAAGCTGTTTCGGGGGAAGAGAACTTGCTGTGCAAGCATGAGGACCTGAGTTCAGGTCCCCAGCGCCCAGGTAAAAAGCCAGACATGGCTGCTCCTGAGCATGTAGTCCTAGAGCTGAGGAAGGCAGAGGTGAGAAGGTCCCTGGGCCTCACTGGCCTAGAGCCTGGCTCCGGGTTCAATGAGAGATCCCATCTTAAGGAAATAAGGTGGAAAGCAATGGGCCAACAGCCTCCTCTGCTCTGTTTGCTCACAGTCATGTGTATCACCTCCTGAACACGTGCGTGCATATGCACGCGCACGCACACATGCACACACACGCGCACACACACACACACACGCGCACACACACACACACACACACACACACACACACCACACATACGTTTAAAGTCCTGTCTTGGGGATTTGTATTAAGGTGTGGTGTTTATCCTCAGCCACATACAGAAGGCAGATGGACGCAGAGGGAGTAGAAGTCAGAGCGCAGCAAACGAGGCAATGCAGAAGCTGGCTACAGCTTAGACCAGGGGCGAAGCATAGCCCTGGGGCCAGGGAGAGACGTAAACAATTATGCTGATTATTTTACACATGCTGCCCGTGGGTGCCGGGACCACAGCTGTCGAGCTGAGTAACTGCAACAGTACCCTCAGGGCTGCAAAGACTAAGTACTCACCTTCAGGAAAAAGCTTTTACTGATCACGCTGGAGGAACCCACCCCACTGAGCTGACAGGCAAATGGCTGTAAGAGGATGTCTCCATCCAGGATGTCAGCTGTCTTCATGCTGCCGTCAAAACCTAGAACTACTCCATGCAGGAAGGACTCACTGTGGCTCAGAGTCTGAGGGTGCGGCCCACCATAGCACTCCTAGGTCATGCTAGGCCTTATCAAGCTGGTAGTATTAGCCATCACACAGATCCAAGAAAGGCCCTAGAGGAATTAATACTCGTGTGTGTGTGTGTGTGTGTGTGTGTGTGTGTGTGTGTGTGTGTGTAGATGTGTTCATGTATGTGTACATATGTGTGAATGTATGTATATATGTGTGCATGTGTGTATATGTGTATTTGTGCATTGCACATGTATATATGTATGTGTGTTTGTGTGCTACATGTTTGTAATATGTATGTGTGTTTGTGCATGTAGATATTATGTGTGTATGTGTGTATGTATATATGGACTACATATACATGTGTATGTATATGTGGTATATGTGTGTGTGAGTGTAATTTTGGATGTGTGTATGCACATATCTGTATATGTATGTGTGTATGTGTGTGTTCATGTGTTTATGCATGTATATGTATGTATGTGTGGAGGTAGGGGTGTGTGTGTGTGTGTGTGTGTGTGTGTGTGTGTGTGTGTGTGTGTGTGTACATCAACTGAATAGAGTAAAGGCATCATAGATGAGCAAATCACAGACCAGGAAATGTGTTCGTCACAGGTCAGTGGCACAGAGCCAGAGTTTGGAGGTTATATTTGGAATACACCTGCAAGTGAACTGAATGGTAACGCTTTGCTGGTGTGTGGGGAGCTAAGGGCAGTTGAAACAATTCCTTCCTCCAGTCAGCACTGTGTCGGCACCTCACCTGAGTCCCTCAGCAGAAGCAGGGTGTACACCCAAACAGGGCTGAACAAACCTGACTGCTGCATTTGAGATTAGCAACCCCCAGACTGTTCACCAGGTTCGCTGCCCCACTGTTGAGGATATCAGGGAAACCGGGGTGTCTAACTCTGCTTTTCCAGACCCTCCTCCATTTGTGTAAGAACAACCAGCTACCCCCTCTTTCTCCACTCCATACTTTAACAATGTTGTAACATGATGCAAGATTATATTTTAGGTTTATGTTTCCTGGTGGCAGCTGGAAGACCTCTTAATATCCATCTTTAAAAGGTTTGGAAATAGCTTTGTGAGACAGACTTCCTGTGAACCCAAACCCAACCCACGGGGTAAGGATTCTTCCAGCTCCATCAAAGAGGGTGTTCCCTTCCCAGAAACAGTGTCCTTGCCTCTTCCTGTACCTCTGTATCCCAGATCTAACACAAATGCTTGCATCCCTGTTCCTTGGAGATTTAGGCAAACTTGGCTTGAACTCCAAGTGTGTGAGTACAAGGCTCCTTAACATGCTTCCAAGAATTACTGGCCTTTTAACTTTGTGATGCTTTCTATCTATTCTCTCACATCTGTTTCTGTAATCTGACTTTTGTCCCATTAAGGGCTGAATTGTGTCCTTCAAGGACACGTTCAAGTTCTAGTCCCCTGTGCCTCAGAATGCGACCTTATTTGGAGGGAGTCAAGCTACAATGTACTTAAATGAAGATGAAGTCATTAGGCTGGGACCTAATCCAACTTGACTGATGTCCTCAGAAGAAAGGAAATTTGGACACAGAGAAAGACAGAGAGAAAGACAAAATGAAGAGGCACAGAGAAAAGATAACCACATACAACCAGCCTCCAGACAGGACCTCCATTGTGCTATGCCATCTAGCTGCTGACACTTTGTTAGAGCAACACTGGGAAACTAATACACATACTCTGCTGGCTTGGGTAGATTTGCTTTCTGTTACTGGTACAAAATCCCTGAGACAATCAAAAAAGAAAGGTTTATGGGGTCATAGTTTCAGGTGTCTCATTGGTCCAAGGTGGCCTGGCCATGTGACTCTGGCCCTGTGGTGACATGGAACATCATGGCAAGGAGTATGT